>NC_069502.1:42266678-42354178 GCF_027579735.1 Bombina bombina
TCCTCTCTGCCAATCCCTTCACTAGCTTCCTCTTGCCTCTAGGATCAAACACAAAATTCTCACTCTGACATACAAAGCCCTCAACTGCACTGCTCCCCCCTATATCTCAGACCTTGTCTCCAGATACTCTCCCTCCCGTCCCCTTCGCTCTGCTCATGACCTCCTACTACTCTCCTCTCTTGTTACCTCATCACACTCCCATTTACAGGACTTCTCCAGACTGGCTCCCATCTTGTGGAACCCTCTGCCTCGCCCCACAAGACTCTCCCCTAGTTTTGAAAGCTTCAAGCGCTCCCTAAAGACTCTGCTGTTCAAGGACGCATACAACTTATGCTAACCTTACTTTACACCAGTTCCACTCCTCCATTGCTATCCCCTGAACCCCCTTAGCATGTAAGCCTAAGAGCCCAGCAGTTTGTAGATCACCTTCTTAAGAGTGGATTACAACAGTGCAACTCTTGGCAGGGCCCTCTACCCACTTGATCCCTTAATTGTTTTATACTCCCCTTTGTTTATAGCGCTGCGGAATCTGTTGGCGCTCTACAAATAACCGATAATAATAATAAAATATCACTGTAAACAGGGGGACATCTTTATAATTTGTAAGGATTTCAAGACAAGCCATATAAAGGGTAAAATCGATCCACCACAATATACAGTATCCCTCGCTTTGTCATAATAGATTAGTTTTATAATTAAGTTTTGATGACCTCCTTAGCAGAAGGGTATTAATTATTACAAATAATCAATCACATACTGCCTTGTTAAAGGGACATTAAAAACTAAAAGCATTTCAGGCACCTCCATTTAATTTTAGATGCTGCCATTTTGAAACCTAGGTTTTGCTGCAGGTATCTGAAGAAGAGTTGCTGCATATATGCACAAACATCAGCAATGATAAGCTGGATTTCAACATGGCCATAACTGTCAGTAGGCAGGGAAATTCCTCAATTCTTTCTTTAATGTCCTTAAACTATCACAAACTACTACAAGCTGCTTAAAGGGACACTGAACCCATATTTTTTCTTTCGTGATTCAGATAGAGCATGCCATTTTAAGCAACTTTCTAATTTACTCCTATTATCAAATTCTCTTCATTATCTTGGTATCTTTATTTGAAATGCAAGAATGTAAAATTAGATGCCGGCCCATTTTTGGTGAACACACTGGGGCCCATTTATCAAGCTCCGAACGGAGCTTGTGGGCCCATGTTTCTGTCGAGTCTTCAGACTCACCAGAAACACCAGTTATGAAGCAGCGGTCCCAAAGACTGCTGCTCCATAACCCTGTCTGCCTGCTCTGAGCCAGCGGACAGGAATGGACGGAATTCAACCCGATCGAATACGATTGGGTGGACTGACACCTCCCTGCAATGCTGAATACGGTGAGCGTATTGCTCTCGCATTCAGTGAGGCCTTGCTGACCTAATCAGCACTGTCGGATCAGGTCCGCAAGACCTTTGATAAATAGGCCCCACTGTGTTGTTCTTGCTGATTGGTGGATAAATTCACCCACCATTAAACAAGTGCTTTCCATGGCTCTGAACCAAAAAATAGCTTGGATGTCTTTTTTTTTTCAAATAAAGAAAGCAAGAGAACGAAGAAAAATTGATAATAGGAGTAAATTAGAGAAGTTGCATGCTCTATCTGAATCACAAAATAAAAAATTTGTGTCCCTTTAAGTCTACCTTGCTTACTTATAACCTTAATAATTACCATGATCCTTTGCAAACTACCATAAAATATCTTGGTAATTAAAGCAAGATACTAGAAAATGTTACTTAGCAACCGTAATCCTATGGTATAAATGACTAAATTTTGTGCATGCAACTTGCTACAACTGAGTCACAACAGATACACAAACATATTAATTATTTGTTATTTTAATATATATTATTTAGAATTTAGTACTTTCAAATATTTCCAAACTAGTTGTACAAAGGGGTCTGAATATAAATATCAGTGACAACATGAGCTGTGCATCATTTAAAAAATGGTGTCTCAAAGGCAAAATAGCAATTTGAAGCAATTGTTAGCAGTAAAATTACTGGTTGGGGTTGCAGTTATACAAAGGTAAACTACAGTTATAGGGGCCGATTTATAACATGTCTGTCTGGCATGATCCGCTTAGCATACGCTGTCGGCATTTAGCATTGCATAAGCAGTTCTGGTGAACTGCTTGTGCAATGCCGCCCCCTTGCAGATTCACGGCTGCTAGCAGGGGGTGTAAATCAACCCAATCGGATCTGATCGGGTTGATTGCCGTCCATCGCCTCTCAGGCAGTGGACCAGTTAAGGAGCAGAGGTCTTAAGACTGCTGTTTTCGGGAACGTGAAGGCTCGCCCGGAAACAGGGGCATCAAGGGTCATTCGACCCTTGATAAATCAGCCTCATAGGGTACACTACAATAAAAACTTACAATGAGACATTATGTAAGACAAGGGAATGTACATTACTACACTTACATAGACATAAACAAAGGGAGAGGATCTCCTTGTCCTTGAGCACAATCAGTTGTAGATGCACTTTTATACAAACTGAGCTGCAGCTAGAGAGGCTCTAATGCTTACAGTCTAAAGTAACTTGCTAAAATGTGTGTGTGTGGGAGGGGAATCCAGACAATTGCCCCTTACTAACACCCACATAGTTAAATAAGGACCTTTTATCTCACAGTAATCAAAATGGAAATTGAAAAAGGAGCTTATAAGAAATGACTGAAATCTAGGAAGCCCCTGAAAAGTGCTATAATATTGAGGAAGTGATTGACTTGTTAGAGCTCATTTGGTTTCGCTGACGCAAGTGATCGCTATGTGCATTCATACTGTATACCCTGCTGTGCCAGCTGCAACAAAAACACTGCACATGCGCGGGGAAACAGAGGGAACGCTACAATCATCCGGGGTGACTGTTACCTCCCTCTATTCTGTACTGTCTGAAGCAACTAAAAGAGATGAAAACTGCTAGCTAGGAACAACTGTGACTCCTGGACTGGGAATAAAAGGCTGTTTATTTTAATTATTAATAATAGTGAATCTGAATATTTTATTAACACAGATTAGCTATTTAAACTCACTTTTTCATGTATGTTCTATTTACCTGATGTTCAGCTTCAGATTTTAAAAAATTGGTTAGACTAGAAAACAGAGAACAAACACAAGAAAACATTCTTCCAGCATCATTGTTACCTTTTATAAGTGCATGCATGTTACTGACAGTGACACCAGCATCATTGTTACCTTTTATAAGTGCATGCATGTTACTGACAGTGACACCAGCATCAGTGTTTTACTGTATGTATAATAAGTTATGTGATTTGTTACTATATATAGCTGTTCAGCATACATCCTTCTTAAAGAGACAGTCTACATCATCTTAAAGTCTTACCTTAGATTAAAGGGACAGTCTACACCAGAATTTTTATTGTTTCAAAAAATAGATAATCCCTTTATTACCCATTCCCCAGTTTTGCATAACCAACACAGTTATATTAATATACTTTTTACCTCTGTGATTACCTTGTATCTAAGCCTCTGCAAACTGCCCCCTTATTTTAGTTCTTTTGACAGACTTGCAGTTTAGCCATATCATATATATATTTATATATACACATACATACACTTGTGGCCAATCACTCCATCATTTTGAATACTTTATGACCTGGGTGCAATCCTTGAGAGATTCATATAGATTTGATTGTGATAGAAGGGCACACGCAGAGTTTAAAAAGAATAATCTTTATTTGTTTGATGATAAAAAGTCAGAAGTCAATCTTTAAGCTCTATAATGAGCCAGTTTCAAGACAACATGCTTAAGCAAAACATAAAATAAAAAACATGAAAAACAAAAACAAATCAAAATTGTGTATACCCAAATCCCAAAAAATAACACATCAGAAAAGAAAACACATAGCAGACATATAAAAAAACATGAAAAGCACGTTCACATCAAAAATACAATCAGATCAAAATGCAAGTGTTCATTTTTAAGTGTGACTAAACCAAATTGTTCACAGCAGAAACAATGTAATATCATCTCTAATCATGCGTCGCTCAGACCAGCAGCTTATATATCTGCAACTATAAGCACTTTTACTGATATCTATCCAGGGCCTATTTAGAAGTGAAATAGAGTTATATTAGCGCTGCGGAACCTGTTGGCGCTCTACAAATATCTGATAATAATAATAATAAACATCCAGGTGAGGGAATACGGCTAGCCGCATATCTCAGATACCATGCACCTTCTATTCACATTGCACCCATTTTTATGTTCCAACATTTTGAGATAAAAAAAGTCAGGTTCTCTGATAATGAGTAAATCAAATTCATTAGGTACTCACCTTTCAGCTCATAATACCAATGCGTTCACATTAAGGATATTGGCTATAGAGTAAGAATCACTAAAAAAACACTAACGAAATTGGAAACAAATAGAAATAAAAATGCAAACAAAAGACTAAAAACCTAACCAATGTGAACTTAAAGTGAATGTAAATTTTGATGTTTAAGTGCCCGGTTTTTAAAACTTTGATTAACAACAGGGGCACTTTAATTCATCAAAATTTACATTTCACTCCTGTTGTGACAAAAAACTTACCTTTTAAACTTCACAGCAGCTGCTGCTTCCTCCGGTCTCACAAGCCATTTCTGATGTCAGAAATGATTGATAGGTCATCCTCCAATCACAGATTCCCCCCCGGGGGATTCAGTGTCTGATTCACTGCTGTGATTGGAGGAAGCCAGATACCTCATTTTAGACCCAGGAAGAGGCTTTGAAACAGGTGGAGGAATCTGGAGCTGCTGTGAAGATTAAAAAGTAAGTTTATTTTCACAACAGGAGTGAAATGAATATATTGATGAATTAAAGTGCCCCTGTTTTTAATCAAAGTTTTAAAAACCGGGCACTTTAGCATCAAAATTTACATTCACTTTAAACAAGCTTGAGAAACCAGAATACTACATATAGCGTAACAATCCAATTGTATGTGTTAATAAAAGAACAACTACAGACACTATGTTTATATGAAGTTCCATTAAACCGTGTTACGAATATAAATAATTCCTAAGTGCAGAGACAAACTGATAAAGTGAATCTATTTCAATTACACCCAAACATAATATAAAATCCAATATTCATTAGGTTAATATAAACCTCATGTACACCCCCAATTAACTATAAATGAAAATGGCCAAACCAAAACCGTTACAGCAAAATAACAAACACGTGTGAATAAATGAAATATCTATTCAATAGTGAACAAAAACATCCCTGTCCCAAATAAATATATAGAAAATCACCTACAATAATAAAGTGCCAAGATTATTTAAATCGAGTCATAAAAAGGATCCAATGCAATACCCAATGTCTGGAAACATGACCGCTCATAAACTAACAACCCCACGTTATAGATCACATTGACATAAATATATTGATGTAAGGTACTATTTCTAAACATAGTCAGATTTGCAACATTTTAGCTTATTTGCATCCTAGCTAAACAGTTTACCTGTTACAAATATAAAACCAACATTATACAGCAGCATCTAGGCCTCTCCCCCTTTCAGTGGTGTTTATACGCTGTATCTATGCCATACCAAAGCAAGCTTAAATACACAGGTGTGTTTGATGGAGGGCCGTTTATTATTTAGCATGATTCACATATTATTTAACTTTAATGTTGCCTACATGACCGCATTATTGTTGTTGTGGAACCATTACTACCTCCAATAAAGGATATTGACATAGACCAGTCCAACTCATAACTTACATCCTCACATCCTAGATCAAAAAGTAAAGCCGTGTAAAGTGGTATAAAATTTGACAAATTCAACTAGGGGTCGCAGCTGAGATGATATGTATAATTAATGATTAGCAAATCCATATATACCGATTTGGGTGCGACTCATTCATATAATCTTAAAACCATCACCTGGTCGTTTGCAACATTTATCATCACTATTAGCTGATTATGCTTGAATTCAAAAATCTAAAAGTGTGCTTCTTACATACAATTATAGCCCTCGCAAAAACCTTACAGTACAATTTTGTCAAACAATTTTAAATCCATAATGATAGTAATTATGGTAATTGTAACTCACCACCATGGCATATGATCACATAATATTTTCTAGATCATAGGGCTTAGTTGGACCACCTTATACATTTTTAACATAACTGTTAATGCTCATACAACGAAAAACATCAGGATGAAAACTCCAATAGATCTCACCGTATAAATATACACAAAGATGAGACTGTAATAAAGGTAGACCCTCAATTTCATTCAAGACATCACACTATTAATAAAACAATGAATAATCAAGGTGTACATTCAGTCCTTTGGGCGTGAGAGTGTTGAGCCTGAATATCCACTGGGCTTCGCACTTTAAGAGTGCTCATTCTCTGTCCCCTCCCCTCTTAAGGGGGGTTATTTGATTAATCAACATTGCCCTCAGAATAGAAATTGGGTGGTTTTGCTGTAAAAAATGTCTGGCAGCCGGTTTATCTGAATGTCCATCCTTAAATGCAGCCTAAATGGCGCTTTTAGGTTCGCCAGCCTTTCCCTAAACAAGGTACAAGTCTTGCCCACGAAAAACCTTTCACATGGACAGGACAAGAAGTACACTACATAATCAGAAGTGCAAGTCAGACGATGTCTGATCCAATATGTTTTAAACTTATCAGGATGATGAAACTTGTCACCTGTCAATAGAGTGTTACATGTTACACAGTTGCCGCACCTATAGCAGCCATTCTTGACCTTTTTTAACCATATCCGTGGCTTTTCCAGGGGTCGATTTTCATAAGAAGAGTTTTTAAATTACGTTCCCTCCTGTGGATCACCTTAGGTGGTGGTGTATCTTTGAATGGTAGACTCTAATCCTCATTGATCAGTGACCAATTTTTCTGGAGTACCTCCTTGATCAACCCAGTGGTTGGAGTATATACAATTAGGTATTTTAAATCATGTTGATCAAACCCAGCTTAAAATCTTTTATTTTGTTGTATCAGTTTTTGTTGATCAAACTGTACAACCTGTTCCCAGATCTCATTGATTATCTTTCTGCTATATCCTCTTCGTAGGAATCTAGATCTCATATCCTCAAGTTGTTGAAGTTTTTTAAAATGATCTTTATTATTACAAATAACTCTCAATATTTGGGACTTAATAATTCCTCTTTTAAATTGATTAGGGTGATAGCTATTGAAGTGCAAAAGTGTGTTTCTATCTGTGGGTTTGAAGTATAATGTAGTTTTGAGATGGCCGGACAGATAGGTCAGCATGCTAAGGCACTGTGGCTGAGCTCTGTAGCAACCCAAGGGTTGCAGGTTCGATCCCCGGCGAGGTCCATTCAGCCATTCATCTTTCCGAGGTTGATAAAATGAGCAGCGCCTTAAGACCCTTACGGGTGATTAGCCGCGCTTTACAAGTACCAAATACATACATATATGATGTAGTGTGTGTGTCTATCTGTATCTGTATCTCAGCGTACTCTTTAAATATGCAGAGATAAAAAAAAAAATGGATCTGATTTTCACTGGCCTTACTTTTAAACTTGACCAATTGCTCAAATGTGCTATGGCATCTATCTAAGCCTGGAGTTCAGCTTCACTGCCACCCCATGTCAAGAGCAAATCATCAATATACCTTTTAGAAAAGGAGAATATTAGGATTTCTGTAAAAAAATATGTATTTAATCTCAAACCAAGCCATAAATAGATTGGCATAGGATGCGGCCAGATTCGACCCCATCACTGTGTCAATCAATTGCAAATAAAAACTGTCTTCAGACCTAAAATAGTTATGTCAAATATATTAGAGATGATTAGTATGCGCTAAGACAAGATACTAGACACTTATCTAAAGACACAATCCCTGTGATGTGTCAACGAACCATACAGACAAATGTTAAGCTGAAAGCTTAAGGATAGAAAGTGCGCCTCAGGGGCTAAAAGTATCAAATCACCTCTTTAAAATGTATAACTATATATTTTATTACGATACTATAATGCAGCAAACTAAAACAGGGACGTCTCCCTATAAAAATATTAAAAAAATATAGCCAATATAAAAAATAATGACTCAAAACAAGCAAGTTACATCAAATGATAAAATACAGAGTATCTGAACCATATGTGACAAAAAAAGAATATTTAAAAAACAGTTTATCAATTCCCTGTTAGATCGTGATCTAACACAGAGCACAGCATTCAGAGTTTGTGTTGCGCTTCTGGGGTTATAGATATTGACAGTATGCTCAAAAAAGCGGAACAATAGTTAATGAGATTCACGTGAAGTAATCGAACACCGTGGCCAAAGTTCTTATTTGGCGTGTAAGTTATGTAGGATGACAAATTGTCCAGAAAGCACTTATAAGTGAAATTCACATATGATAATAATGCATAGTACTTTACCTTACTCCAGATGACAAGTCTCGGTCAAATCTTGGACCGTTGAGGTGACTGCTGTCGCTCTCCGAGAATACTCTCTGCAAACCTACTCACGTGTAGGACAGCGTCTGATGTCACACCTTGTTCCTCGTGTCAGAGGTTTGCTACTGAGCGTTGCCAAACAACTGTTTGGAGATTTCCAATTGGTAATTGTGTTCTCCAATAGGATGTGTGTTCAGCCCTTAGAGGTGTATCATAGGCTTGAAGTTTGAAGTGGGGTATGCAAATTCCTCCTCACTCCCAATGTGGCAATAAAAGGTTAACCCGGGTTAAAATGTAGTATGGAAAGTGCTGCAATGTCACCTAAACAAGCGATGCGTTTCGCCCTCCCTTGGGCTTTATCAAGATGTTTGTGACATGCAGCTCCAACTCTTATAAATGATGTATTCTTGTGTGATAGGTTTGCAGGTGTAATTGATAAGTCACTCCTTCTTTTCCCTTAAGGTGGTATATATTCTTTTAATCCATTGTTTACAACAGCTCTCATTTGTTATAATGTATAATCAATCACCAGCAAGGGCCACCAGCAACCAAAAGCCCTCTAGACAAAGACATCAATATGGAACTACACATATTCCGGGTGAGATACCGGAATATGTGTAGTTCCATATTGATGTTTTTGTCTAGAGGGCTTTTGGTTGCTGGTGTCCCTTGCTGGTGATTGATTATACATTATACCAAATGAGAGCTGTTGTAAACAATGGATTAAAAGAACGTATACCACCTTAAGGGAAAAGAAGGAGTGACTTATCAATTACACCTGCAAACCTATCACACAAGAATACATCATTTATAAGAGTTGGAGCTGTATGTCACAAACATCTTGATAAAGCCCAAGGGAGGGCGAAATGCATCGCTTGTTTAGGTGACATTGCAGCATTTTCCATACTACATTTTAACCCGGGTTAACCTTTTATTGCCACATTGGGAGTGAGGAGGAATTTGCATACCCCATTTCAAACTTTGAGCCTATGATACACCTCTAAGGGCTGAACACACATCCTATTGGAGAACACAATTACCAATTGGAAATCTCCAAACAGTTGTTTGGCAACGCTCAGTAGCAACCCTCTGACATGAGGAACAAAGTGTGACGTCAGACTCCGTCCTACACGTGAGTAGGTTTGCAGAGAGTATTCTCGGAGAGCGACAGCAGTCACCTGGAGTAAGGTAAAGTACTATGCATTATTATCATATGTGAATTTCACTTATAAGTGCTTTCTGGACAATTTGCCATCCTACATAACTTACACGCCAAATAAGAACTTTGGCCACGGTGTTCGATTACTTCACGTGAATCTCATTAACTATTGTTCCGCTTTTTTGAGCATACTGTCAATATCTGTAACCACAGAAGCGCAACACGAACTCTGAACGCTGTGCTCTGTGTTAGATCACGATCTAACAGGGAATTGATAAACTGTTTTTTAAATATTCTTTTTTTGTCACATACGGTTCAGATACTCTGTATTTTATCATTTGATGTAACTTGCTTGTTTTGAGTCATTATTTTTTATATTGGCTATATTTTTTTAATATTTTTATAGGGAGACGTCCCTGTTTTAGTTTGCTGCATTATTGTATTGTAATAAAATATATAGTTATACATTTTAACAGGTGGTTTGATACTTTTAGCCGTTGAGGCGCACTTTCTATCCTTAAGCTTTCAGCTAAAATAGTTATGTGTCAAACACATGTATAACCACTCCAAGATCAACTCAATAGGGGGGCTAATATAATTGGGAAAGTTAACAAGAGCTTGTTAAACAGCCTCCACACCCAGCATCAAGAGGAATGATGGTGTAGAGGCTATCGACATCCAACGTGACTAGAATGCAATAATTTGGAAAAATACAATCTTTAAGGAGCCTGATCAGCTCTCTGGAGACTTGTAGATATGCTTATGATTGTGTCACCATGTCTAGAAGAAAAAAAAAATCTATATATTTAGCCAAATTTTTGAATAAAGAGACATCTGCTGACACTATAGGGTGACCTGGGGGATTATTTTGTTCCTTATGTATTTTAGGAATCATGTAAATTATTGGGTATATTGGATGTTTATTTGTGAGGAAATCAAGTATTGACTTCTCTATGTGACCACAATTGAAGGCATACATTAGGCTTTGATCTAATTTATACTTTTCTAGGAGCTTTGAGGCAAGAGGGAGTAGGGAAATAGGGTGGTAGTTGGATGGGGAGGTTGGATTGAGGGAAGGTTTTTTGAGGATAGGTGTGACCAGTGCATGTTTTAGAGATTAGGGAAATATACCAGTGCTGAGGGAGAGGTTGAAAATAGGGGTGAGGGTAGAAGGGAGGGAGGGGAGTAGCTGTAAGGGGATGGGGTCGAGGGGACAGGTAGTGAGGTGGGAGGACAGTATAAGGGCAGACACTTCATCCTCGTTAACAGGGGCAAAAGAGCTGCATTTTTTGATATCTGGGTTTTGGATGATTGTGAGCTTTTAAGGGGGTGGGAGATTGGTAGTATGTTGAGAGCTGATTTCACTTCTGATGGAGTCAATTTTGTTTTTGAAGTTGCTGGCAAAATCTTGAGCTGAGAGAGAGGTTGTATTAGGAGGTAGGGGTGGTCGGAGAAGAGTATTGAACGTGGAGAACAGACGTTTTGGGTTAGAGGAAAAAGTAGAGATGAGATTAGAGAAGTATTGTTGCTTATAGAGATTAAGGGCAGAGTAGTAGGAGTTCAGGATGAACTTGTAGCGAAGAAAGTCAACTCCGAGATTTCCTCCAGTGTCGCTCAGCAGTACGGGTACTATGTTATTATGCATAAATGTCATGCGTTCTTGGGCTATAAGTACTATGTCATTGTGTATACACCACGTCATGCGTTCCTTGGCAATAAGTACTATGTTATTATGTATAAATGTCATACGTTCTTGGGCTATAAGTACTATGTTATTGTATGTACACATCATGCTTTCCTGGGCTATAAGTACTATGTTTTTTTTTTTTTTTTAATAATAATAATTATTTATTAAATAATTAATTCAAATGATGTATCCAATTGTTAAAAAAATAAATGATGTATTTGAATTCCAGGAAACATTTAGAGGATTATCAAATGTCTCTGAGGCCTAGAAAACAGTATCTCTGTACATGAGCACAGTTAATACCTGAAACTCACACTTTACCACCAAGGAAAATTTCAATTGGGGGAGGATGTTATCTGATTTTTAAAGCTCCTTTTAGTGCAACTGTAGGTAAAAGCCACTCTGCCCAAATGCCTTTGTTTTTAAATGTTATATTTACTTAAATACACTTGACGTTGTTGTAATGCTTGTGGGATATTCCTCTATCAGACCGAACTCGGCCAGTAGTCTTGTTATCCCGGCATTGAGCCAGAAAGATAGGGAATATCCCAGAGCAGAGAAAGTTAGTAAGATAAGGAAGGCGGCACTCGCCATAGACAGGGCAGTCCCCAGTGACAACAGCAGAGCGGTCCAAGGGCAAACAAGTAGAATGGTCAGGCAGGCAGGATTTGGCAACAGAAAAGCAGTCCAAAGGCACACCACTAGAATGGTCAGGTAGGCAGGGTTCGGCAACAGAAAAGCAGTCCAAGGGCACACCACTAGAATGGTCAGGTAGGCAGGGTTCGGCAACAAAGAGGCAATCCAGAATAACAGGGGTTAATAAGCAGAGCAGTCAGACAGGCAGGGTTCAACAACAGTATATCAATCCAGGAGTTAGGGTTAAGAGGCAGAGTAGTTAGGCAGGCAGAGTTCAGCAGTAATAATCAATTCAGCAATTATAGGGGTTAAGAGGCAGAGTAGTCAGACAGGCAGAGTTTCAGCAGCAATAATCAATCCAGCAAATATAGTACGATCGATCACACAAAGTAACACCTATACTTGGGCAGTGATAGATCGCACTAGAGACATTTAAATAGGCGCAGGATTGGCACCACATCGTGAGACAGGACATCCGCTCTGTACGCATCCAGACCCGACACAGCCCTAGGCAACGAGCAAGGAAGGAGGCACTGCGCCCCTAGCAATGGCTAGAGCGGCGCAACGTGACATAGCCCCCCACCAAAGGGTTCCCTCTGGGAACCAGAGTCGGCCTCAGAGGATGAGCAGCATGGAATCTCAAGACCAAGGAAGGAGCATGCACATCACGGGCAGGTACCCAGGAACGATCTGCCACCGAGTAACCCTTCCAGTGCATCAGATACTACAGTTGTCTGTTGGGGGATTTGTGGAGAACAGAGTTTCTGCACAAAAAGTATACACTAATAGCACTCAAAAGTCTGAAAGGATAAATCACCCTTGGGTGATATTGTAAATCATAGATATGTCAAATTGATGGTTATTATGGGTAGGATAGATAGAAAAAACTAAATTAACAATTAACTTTTATTAATCAAAATTAAAAGTATTCACATACACATACAACACACAATTAAAACTACGAATAGAGGGAATGTACCAAGCGTGTACTTATAATCATAAAACGCTATTAATTGAGCGTAATTATTTACATAGTCATATATTCATGAAAATAAATTCAGTGTAAATACAATGTATTGCCTGGCTTATAAATAGCCGGAAAAATTGATTGTAGTGCACGAAATATATGGCTAGATCTGTAATTATTGTAGACTCTAAATTGTTAAAAGGCCTGGGGTGGGCAAACAAATTGCCCACGTTGGATAAGGTGCTTGTGAATCGAGACACTAACGGAAGCACATCAATTAGTTCTGTGTTAGAAATTAAGCATAGAGGGCTGTATACTCAAAAGCCGATAAGCGGCGAAACATGTTAGGGCATTGGTGAGGAGCCCAGTGAGCTCCTGTGTTTTAGGATTCGTTTAGCAGGGAAGGACCAGCGTGTCCCTTGTAGTTACTCTTTAACTTAACTTACTTATGTTAATAGCTCTGGGGCTTAGCATTGCTAATATTAGCTGTATTATTCACTCTCGGCACCATCTCTCACAAGCGCTCAGCTGTCTGTTACAATTTATATGCTAATACTTAATCCACAGCTAGCCTCAAGCACAGCAATACAACACTGACTCAGGTTGTAGTCTGCTGCCTTGAACTTCTGTACGTGGAGTCGGTTGATAAACTGCCTAATTATTTCTCACAGTTGTCAGCTGACCAACAGCTTTCATATTAAACAAACTGTGTATAGATTTGAGTATCAAACCGCTCACTCATGTCATTTAGCTGCTTTGATGACTTACGACTCTTATACTGAGCAATATCACAGCAAACTGGACATTAAGTAGGTTGTTAAACTGCTTATTTTTTTGTCACAGCTGCTAACTGACACAAGAACGTTGTACGGAATAAACTGTATATGTCATATAACTGTGAGTTAACATACGGCTCTTATATCGGGCATTATTACAGCAAATTAACTTGTGGTAGTTAACTAATAAAATCTCAGAACTATAACTGAAGTGTGATTGTACTACTTTCTATGGATATAATAAACACCATTAGTTTTTGCAACCATTAGCACAAGCTTTATTAGCCGGTTTATCCAGTTAACTCACACTCATACAAGCATACGATAGCTTTGGCTTATATATTCTGCAACTCTAATGTGTCACCATAGATTTCTTAAGAGCTTGTTACCCCCTTTGTGAATAGGGGTTTACTACACATACTCAGACTTACTAATCATCGTCCAATAAGAGTTGCTCAATTGTTAGCAGCACATTACTGGTGCATTCAACTAAGGGCAATACTGTCTCATTCAGTTATGAAATTTGGGAATCGTTCTCATAATAACATTTATTAAAGAGCAAAGTATATATTATTAACACCACGAATACCAATTAATGAATGGATAATGTGGAGATACTGTAGTTATATTTAGCTCATCCAGTGTTATAATTACACTGTAACAAACTTTATTTGAAACGATTCTGCTTGAGACTTATTTGTATACTTATTAGCTGGCTTTAAACGTTGTAGCCTTTATTCAATACACAGACACTTCTAGTCTGATATCAACGCTTTGGCTTAACACATAGAACTACCAGCCAGCACTCTACACTTAGAATTTTTGAGTATACAGCCCTCTATGCTTAATTTCTAACACAGAACTAATTGATGTGCTTCCGTTAGTGTCTCGATTCGCAAGCACCTTATCCAACGTGGGCAATTTGTTTGCCCACCCCAGGCCTTTTAACAATTTAGAGTGTACAATAATTACAGATCTAGCCATATATTTCGTGCACTACAATCAATTTTTCCGGCTATTTATAAGCCAGGCAATACATTGTATTTACACTGAATTTATTTTCATGAATATATGACTATGTAAATAATTACGCTCAATTAATAGCGTTTTATGATTATAAGTACACGCTTGGTACATTCCCTCTATTCGTAGTTTTAATTGTGTGTTGTATGTGTATGTGAATACTTTTAATTTTGATTAATAAAAGTTAATTTTTAATTTAGTTTTTTCTATCTATCCTACCCATAATAACCATCAATTTGACATATCTATGATTTACAATATCACCCAAGGGTGATTTATCCTTTCAGACTTTTGAGTGCTATTAGTGTATACTTTTTGTGCAGAAACTCTGTTCTCCACAAATCCCCCAGTTTGCAATTTCTCATATACACAGCACCTAATCCGGAACTCTGGTTAAATAATACCTAAGTATTCTAGTACAGGATAAAAGTCTACATTCACGTAATAAGTAGTGCCATTGGAATTTTTTCTTTTTGTACTACAGTTGTCTGTGTCTGTATCTGGAGTCCAGGATCTTAGCTACTTCATATTCGGGGTCACCACGGACCAGGAGCAGAGGAGGAGGTGGAGCTTGGAGTCGGGTATATTTGTTCTTAATGTAAAGGTTTGAGTAGTGAGATGTGAAAGACTGGGTGTATGCGTAGGGTTTTGGGCAAGGCCTCTTTGTAGGCAACAAGAGACAGTCTTTTCAGGACCTTGTAAGGGCCGATAAATCTAGGCCCCAATTTTCTTCAGGGTTGATGTAGATGAATGTGTCGAATAGAAATCCAAACACGTTCACCTACTGGGTTGGCACGTACAGAAGCTCTATGACGATCCGCAAACTTCTTATATCTATAGACAGCTGTACGTAACTGAGAGCGAATACGTTGCCAATGAGTGGGGAGTCTAGTGACGTGTCAGTCTGCAGCAGGAACCCCAGTGGACTGGGAAGAAAGAGGGAAGACATGAGGTTGATACCCTGCTGTGGCTTGAAAAGGAGAACATTGAAGAGAAGAGTGCCAATGAGTGTTTCTTGCTAGCTCAGCTAGGGGTAACAACTCAGAGCAGTTGGTGTGGCGAGCGTTGACAAAGGCTCTAAAGAAGGTTTCAAGATCCTGGTTTGCTCTCAGTTAGGCCGTTGGTTTGAGGATGGTAGCCAGAAGACAAAGAAACATTGGTTCCAATCAACTTACAAAAGGCTCTCCAAAAGGCAGAGATGAACTGTGGATCTCTGTCAGAAGCAATATTCACAGGAATGCCATGAAGTCGTACCACATGCAAGAGAAAGAGAGAAGACAATTCCTGGGCAGAAAGCAGTTTGGTTAGGGGTACGAAATGAGCCAGTCTGGAAAAGTGATTGACCACAACCCAGATAACTATATGGTGGTCAGATGGAGGAAGGTCCACAATGAAATTCATTATTATGTGTGTCCATGGTGATTTGGGATGGACAATGGTTGGAGCAAGCCAGGAGGCAAAGATTGGGGAGTCTTATTGGCAGCACAAGTTGTGCAGGCCTTCACATAATCCTGAGCATCAGACTTCATAGTAGGCCACCATACATGTTGGGAAAAACGCTTGAAAGTCCTAGTCGAACCAGGATGTCCTGAGAGTTTGCTATCATGAGCCCAGGGCAGCACAGGTTCAGAGGTACAAAGAGGATTTTGGAGGTCATGGGGGCTCCAGGAGGTTTACTACAGTAGATTGGGCACGTTACAGTCTTTGAAGAAGGGTGGTGTTTAGTTGAGCAACCACACAGGAGAGGTGTGTGATGTGTTCAATAGGAGCTTCAGAAGAATCACTTGAGTGAGGGAACCGACGGGAAAGGGCATCCACCTTCTTGTTCTTAGTCACAGGAAGATAAGAGACCACAAAGTTAAAACGGGAAAAGAATAAGGCCCACCTGGCCTGTCGAGGATTGAGTCAATGAGCAGTCTCTAGGTAAGTCAGATACTTGTTGTTGGTGAGAATCTGAATGGGATTGGCGGTACCCTCTAACCAGTGATGCCATTCGGTTAAAGCCATTTTAATGGCTAAGAGTTCACGATTACCCACATCCTCCTCTCAGCAGGAGCAAAGCATTTAGAGAAAAAGGCTACAGGGTGTGACTTGGAAGTCAAAGGATCCCCTTGGGTAAGAGCTGCTCCAGCCCTTATCTTGGGGGCATCAACCTCTTAAGTGAACTGTACTTAAGGGTCAGGATGACGGAGCACAGGAGCTGAACAGAAAGCCTTGTTTAGACTAGAGAAGGCACGTATGGCTTCAGGAGGCCAATGTTTACAGTCTTTGTTCCATTTTGTTAATTCAGTGAGAGGAGCAACTGTTTGAGAAAAGTTCTTTATAAACTTGCGGTAATAATTGGAGAACCCCAAGAACCTCTGTAATTCATTTAGAGAAGTAGGTTGAGGCCATTCCAGAACTGCAGTACGTTTAGCAGAATCCATGGCAAAACCCTCTTTTGAGATGACATAACCAAGGAATTGGATCTGAACTTGATCAAACTCACATTTTTCTAATTTGGCTACCAGAGAATTGTCTCTGAGACGTAGAAGCACCTGTCTCACGTGTCTATGATGTTCCTCCAATTTGGAGAAAGGATGTCATCCAGATAGACGATGACAGTGCGATTGAGGAGGTCACGGAAGACATCATTGACGAATGACTGGAAGACTGTAGGGGCATTACACAGCCCAAAGGGCATTACAAGGTATTCGCAATGTCCAGATCTCAAATTTGGTGAAAAAGCAAGCATCCTGGAGTGAGTCATACAGTTCAGTGATTAATTGTATGGGATAGCGATTCTTGATTGTTATGTTGTTCAAAGCCCTGTAGTTGATGCAGGGTCTGAGCCCACCATCCTTCTTACTGACAAAAAAGTAGCCTGCCCCAGCAGGAGAGGAGGAAGGGCGAATGAAACCTTTAGCTAGGTTCTCTTGGATGTACTCCTCCATGGATTTGGTTTCCACTTTGGAGATTGGAAAAGTCCTCCCTTTAGGAAGTGGGGCTCCGGGAAAAAGGTCGATCTTTCATTTATAAGGATAGTGGGGTGGCAGCACGTTGGCTGCTTTTTTCTCAAACACATCTGCAAAGTCTGTGTATACTGAAGGAAGGTTTGAAGGAGTCTGTATACTGGCTATGGGAATATGGGGAAGAGGAGTGAATATGGGCAAGGCAGGAGTGGAAACAGGAGATACCCCATGAGGCCAGTTGTCCCTCAGCCCAGTTGAACTGTAGATTGTGTAGTTGAGGCCAAGAAAGACCAAGGATGACAGGCTGTGCTGGGGAATGAATGACCTCAAACTGCAGCTGTTCAGTGTGAAGGACTCCCATAGTCAGGGCCAGGGGTGCTGACTCACAATGGATCAAGCCTGACCCAAGTGGGGTCCAGAGTAGTTAATTTGAGTCAATGTCTTTTCTGCAAAAGAGGCAATCCAGCTTGAATCATGAAACGGTGATCCAAGAAGTTCCCAGCTGCCCCTGAATCAATGCAGGCTTGGATGTGGACGGTATTCTGAATGAAGGTTAGGGTAACAGGTACCAGGATCCAAGAGGAGTGAGGGAATTTAGTTGAGATCATGCTTAGACGTACCCCTGTGTTATCCCCTAAGCATTGGCTTTTCCCGGCCGAATGTCACAGTCCTTTAATTGGTGGGAGTTAGATCCACAATAAAAGCATAGTCTCAGTCTCCTTCTTCTCTGTCTTTCAGACTCTGAAGGTTTGAAGGAGGAGAGATCTATGGGTTCCTCCACTGAGGTAACTGGAGCTGTTGAAGGGGTAGCAGATGCTGTCGAAACTGGGAGAAAAGGAGGAAAGGACCCTCCTTGTTCTGTATCTCTCGGCTTGTCTTTCCGGAAAGCGAGAGTCCAGACTGATACAAAGTGTAATAAAGTCATCCATAGAAGAAGGAACATCACGATAAGTGAGTTCATTTTTGATGCATTCATGCAGACCCCTCCTAAAGGCTGCCTTGAGAGCACTGCCATCCCAAGTGGTTTCAAGTGCCAAGGTGCAAAACTCAATAGCAAATTGTGCCACAGTTCTATTGCCCTGGCGGAGATCCAGGAGAGAATATTCCACAGCAGAGGTACGGTCAGAAGCCCCAAACACAGAAGATAATGCAGAAATTAACTCATCAGCATCATGCAGGAGTGTAGCATTCTGTTCCAAAAGGGGAGAAACCCAGGCTAGGGCCTTGTCCTTCAGCAAGGAAATGATAAAGGTGATCCTTGACTGATGAGACTGGAAGGTGTGAGGATCATTACGGAAGTGCAGCCTGCATTGGTTTAGAAAGCCCCTGCAATCAGAAGTACCTTCATACTTGTTAGGCAATGGTATCCGGGGTATACTTCCAGAAGCAGAGGAAGAAGCCACAGTACTAGGAGTAGGGGTTGGTGGTGTAGCAACAGGAGCGGCATCCCTCGCTGCAACTAGTAAGGAGAGTTGAGCGGTAATAGCCTCTAGGTTGGAATCTATATTCTGCAACTGTGTGGTATGGGTTCCCAACATCTGTCCCTGAAGCAGGGGCGGAACTAACAGTGATGCATCATTCGCCACTGCAACCGGGCCCAGGAGGTCCATTCCCTCAGGGGGCCCCAGGCTAGCTTAGTTCAGCACATGAAAAAGTGTTGTGTTTTGTTTTAATTTTATTTATATCCCTTCATAAACTTTCTTTAAGCTGCCATGCTGCCACTTTACTTTGACCTGCCTGTACTCTAGTATTTTTTTTCCCGGCCGCATTGGAGCAGCTCAACCACCCGGGAACTTCCCATTGACAGCTTTGATAGGCTCCTGACTGACTACACGTGTGACGTGTAGTTAGTAGGGAGTCTGGGAGTCAACAGTGCGGAAGTCACAATGGCACTGGCAGTCGCAGAGCACAGTTGAGGGCAGCAGACAGAGACAGCTGAGGCTGAATCTGGAAGTGGAACACAAGATAAGCAGGAGGTGAGCTGCCGTGGGCTAGTGGGGGAGGGGTAGTGTGTGTAATGTGCACAGGGACATTTGTTAGGCATACAAGGAGGAGGGGGTGATGGTTATGCAGTAGTGTGGAAAGTTCTTTACAGTCTGTATGCAGGGGTTACAGCAGGGGCACACAGGCAAAGCGGAAGTAACCTGGCTAGGGGAGAGAGTGATTTACAGAGGCTGTTAGTGTACACTATATCACTGCTGTGAACTTAAATCTTTAAAGCTCTGTGTCACTCTCAGGTGTTTTTTTGTCACTTTAGAATGACTGCTAGACTGGGTTGAGAAGGGGTTAAAACTTATTTTCTTTTACTGGGTCCCCAGTTCTTGTAAATGTGTTTTTTCCAAGGAAAATAAATGTACATTCAATTGTTGGTATGTAAAATAAAATACAAAGTTTAGTTTATGATGTGATATTGTGATCACTCCTTGAAACTTTAAAACGTCAGTTTCTTGTTGGGGAATGTAATGGAGTTAAGGGCCTGAGCATGACAGGGTAGTGAAAATCCCAGTGCAGTGTGTTAGCAACAATGTTGCAAGGTAAGGGGAGGTCTTAGACTTAACAGTTATAAGGAAGGTTCTGGAACAATCCTGCCTCTTCTTCCTGGGATTTTCAATGAAGAAAGTTTGCTGTTATCATCCTTTCCAGTGATGTCTCGATCCAAGAGGAGTGCTGCTTTACCTCAATGTTTCAAGGAGATGGCTGGGGTGTCTGCACGCAGGGCTGCACCTAGGAGACAGGAGGAGGAAAATGAGGATGTAGTCCCACCGACACCTACAAAGGGCAGGCCTGTATCTTCTGTCCTTACCCCTAGGCCTAACCCACCCCATAGTACCCCGGCTGTGGCTGGGTCTGCTGGGCCTGGTACGGTTGCAGGCCAGGTGGATCCAGCAGGAGCAGGGGTCGCCCCCAGTCTGGAGCAGGCCTTAGAGGCCGGTGTTGGGGCCCTCACTGATATGTCGCAGGAGGCTGCTGTGGTGGGCCTGTTCAAGGCCCTGACAGCTGCTGTGCTACCGGTGGCGAATCTGGGTGGGCCGGATCCCAGGGGCTCAGTGGTGGCTCAGTTGGTTCCTGCAACAGTCAGCGCAGGTTCCGATTGCGGCGCAACTACCAGGGCGGGCCCCGAATGCGGCCTAGGGCCGGATTCCAGGAGCTCATTGGTGGCTCAGTCGGTCCCCACAACTACCAGGGTGGGTTCCGATTGCGGCCTAGCGTTGGCCGCACCCACTTCCGGTCCCACACCTCCTGTGTCTGTAGCGTGTGACGTCACTTCCGGGAGTGACGCGAGTGGACGAGGAGTGTTGGGACCGGCGAGGGGGAACAGTGCCAGTTAGGAAGAGGACAAGCTGGGTACTTACCACAGGTGAGTGGGGAGTACCCGGGCAGGCCAGCTCCGCAACACTCTGCAAAGACTGTGTGAGGTGCGAGAGCGGCGCTGCTGCAGAGGGGGCGTGGATTAAAAACCGGGTGTCTCAGAGGGGCTAAGTCCATCAGAGCAAGTGGTGCCCACAGGGGGAGGCAAGGAGCGGGCCAATACGGAATGCATGAGGGCCGTGGGGGCCCAGCTAGGGCTAGAGTTTCAGAGTTCGGCATGAGTGCTGGGGCTATAACAGGCATGGCTGCAGCGCCAAATTGCGGTCCTGAGAGCTTGACCAGTGATGTTGTGGCAGTGAATGAGTTGGAGATGACAAGCAATGTTGTGGACATGAGTAGGGTTGTGAATTATGGTGAGCAAAGATTGTCTACCCCCTGCAGAGGGCACGACAAGGGTTCCACTGTGGCCAGCCTGGGTACTCCCCTCTCTTTTATCTTTCCTTCTCAGGGTCCCAGGAACTCCTTGACGACAGCAGCAATGGCCAGCGTGTCAGACCCATCAGCAACCGTACAGGCAGGAGACGGACTGCCAGGAGCAGCATCGGCAACCGTGGCCCCTTCCACTTCTGCGGCTGGTGAGACACATTTGTCACTATTGTCACACACATTTAGCGCAGATTCTAGTACTGACTAGATTCTGATGGGGGTAGGAAGCTGGGGCTGAACAGCAGAGGGCAGAGGCGTATGTTTAGAATGCTGAAGCTGTTAGTCGCGGAACTCACCCAGATTAGGGCCACTCATAACATTCGCAGGCGGCAGCGGAGCAGGGTGGCATTCCCGCCGGGGGCAACACGACCCCAGGGGTGGCAGGTAGCACGCAGACGCAGGTTAGGTTAGCGAGCGCAAGGCAAGTGGCTCTACAGGGGGACTCTTACCCTTGCAAAATCCATTGCCTTCACACTCATTTGAAGGCAAAGACTGTTCAAAAAATCAAGGATCACAAATACGTGAATATGTTTGAGCTGTCATTAGAGGCCCAGAAAGATAAAGAACAGAGCGAGGATGGTACAGGGCCCAAAAAGTACCTGCGTCCGGACACTTTGAGGAATGGAGGCATTGCTTCCGAGTTTTCTCCTCCTGCTATATAGAGCAGAGGCCAGAGGCCGCAGGGGATGTCATTAAGTATGCCGAGATTATCATATTAGCATATTTATAATAGGTTCGATGAGGGCATGTGGAGAATCTATGATAGTGAGTTTAGGAGGAAGATGGTAGGCAACCCCGTTTTGAATTTCAGGGTCAAGGACTTGGACTTGTGGTCCCTGCTTATCCCCGAGAAGGGTGGCGGTTTTCCAGGGCGTGCGGCCCCTTCTAAACCACAGACCCTGGTCAAACGCCGTGGCAGGGAGTGCTGGCGTTTCAATGAAAAACAATGCGATAAAGGGGCATCTTGCTCCTTTCACCACGCCTGTATGTATTGCGGCGGGCAGCACCCAGGCTCCGACTGCCCCAAAAGGAAGGACAAGGGAGCCAACTGGGGAGCTTATAAAGGGGGTGCTGGACAAAAGAGCTCCAACACCTCTGAGGCTGGACACAATTAAGCCCCGGTTGGCGGCCTACCCTGATAGGGAGGCTGCCGGCCATCTCCTCGGGGGGATATCGGAGGGGTTTTGAATTCCAACACAGGGTACAGTGGTTGGGTCCCCCTCACACAGGAATTTGAAGTCGGCGTATGAGATGCCATGGGAGGTTCGGGCTAAACTAGAAAAGGAAATCTTCCTGGGCCAGTTCGCGGGCCCATTTGACAGGTTGCCCATTCCTGCGCTGGTGATTTCACCGCTCGGGGTAGTCCCCAAGAAGGACCCAGGAAAGTTTTGCCTCATCCAACATTTGTCCTATCCAAAAGGCGGATCGGTAAATGACGCGATTGACCCAACGATCATTTTGGTGACTTATCAGTCATTTGATCAGGCCTTGGAATTGGTTAGGGCTACCGGGCCGGCCGTGCTGCTAGTTAAACTGGACATTGCTAGTATGGGAATGATTTCTCACAGAATTTAACGGGACGCTGCTATGGCGTTCCCCTCAGGCTTCTAGTCAGGCAGCCCACCTCTTCACCGATGCAGCTGGGGCAATCGGCTATGGGCCATACCTGGACGGTCAATGGAGTACAGAACCATGGCCTTTGCCCTGGGTTCAGGGGGGCCTGACTAGGAACCTAACACTTTTGGAGCTCTTTCCAATAGTTGTGGCAATGGAGCTTTGGGGGCCGGTCCTAAAGAACAGGTTCATTGTGTTTTGGACTGATAATGCTAGCGTAGTTTTCGCCATTAATCGACTATCTGCTTCCTCGCCAGTGGTGGTTAGGTATTTGCATCAGTTGGTGCTTAAATGCTTACAGTTCAACATTCAATTTACAGCTAGACATGTCCCGGGGGTGAATAACACCTTGGCGGATGCGCAATCTAGGTTTCAGTGGGAACAGTTCAGTAGGCTGGCTCCTAAGGTAGCAGCAACTGGCTTACCCTGTCCCCCCCTCTGTTTGGCAGTTGTCGGGGCATGGAATTCTATTCAGCACCTAGTACAGGCATCCCTGGCTCCGAACACCTGGAAGGCCTACTCACAGCACTGGGGTGAGGTATTGCTTGGCGCACGGCGCAGTAGTAGAGGGAGGCCCTCGAGAATTGTTTCTCGAATGGCTCACTAGCTTGAATAGGCAAGGGACCTCTAAGAGTCATATCAAATAAGATCATGGATATTTCATTCTTCTTCAACCTGCAAGAATATCCCAATGTCACAAAAGGTTTTACGGTGAGGGAGGTAGTCAAAGGTTGGAGCAGGTTGGAAGGAAGGGCAGGAGATGCCTGGGAACCGGTGACAGTGTAAAGGCTGTCCAAGCTGCTTAGTGCCCTGGATGACGTATGCATGAATCCCTATGAGAAGGCCTTGTTTCAATGCGCCTTTTCATTGGCATTTTTTGCCGCCCTGAGGCCGGGGGAGTTGGTCGCTGCCTCTAAACTGTCAGTTAAGTCTGGAATACAGTTGGCCCATGTCAAATGGGCTGGGGATAACCTGCTCTTGTTCATCTCGCATTCCAAGATGGACCAGGAAGGAAGAGGGGCCTGGGTGACCTTGACCCCTTCAGTTTCGGGAGCCTGCCCAGTACGGTTGACTAGGGCTTATGTAGCGCAGCATCCACATGGCCAATCGCAGTTCCTAGTGCATGCCGAGGGGGCTATCTTGTCTAGATACCAGGTTGCAGCAGTGCTAAAAAAGGCAGTAATCTCGGTGGGCATGGGAGACTGTCCAGGTTAGGCAAGTGAAAGTTCCAATGCTACAAGCTGTACGTGTGCCCCCCAGCGGAGGCATAGTGGGGGAGGGGGGTCTAATCGCCAGTTAACGCGTTTGCCCAGTTTGGTTGTTTTTTTCAAGTTCTTAATCATTGTAATCCATTTTAGGTGTGGCTGGGGGCCCTACCCGCGCTTGGATCGTAGGGCACTCTTACGTACACTGGGCGGCTCTGTAGGCTCTCTCCCATCCTGACGGGCAGCAGCTGGGGCTATCGGTGTCAAGGGCCTCGGTGAGATGGTTGGGTCGCAGAGGCTTACAATGGATTGGTTTGCCTGCCCTCCTTCAAGATGCCAGGCACAGATAGGGACAACCCCATATTATCATTTTGCACATGGGGGGCAACGACTTAGGTTGCGCATTGGCGTTAGACCTCATCAACATCATGAAGTCTGACGTGCGATGGATTTGTGCAATGTTTCCGGGGGTGAGGTTGGCTTTGTCCAACATAATCCCTCGGTTGCGTTGGAGGTTTTTTCCCATGCCCAAGACAGCTTACAGGGTTAGGAAGAAGGTGAACAGGGAGCTGGGTAGAGCAGTTATGGCTGTAGGTAGTTTTGTGGTACGCCATGAACATATTTCAGCCGATAGGAAGCAGCTTTATCACCCAGATGGCGTGAACCTGTCCGACAAAGGGCTGTTGATCTTCATGGTGGACCTCAAAAGGGCCTTGTAAGAATTACTCTTAAATAACCAAAGGATCTTATGTTAAAAACCATTCACGTCTAAAAATTAATATATAGGGGAACTTCCGGGAGGCGGCCATGATAGGTCGCACAACACTACTCTGCTCCAGTCTTCTAATCAAATTTGCCTGCTATTAGACTCCAGACGGTACATCTATCTGCCACATAGCAAGAATTTTGAAAGTTTAAAGATCCTACACCAGTTGAGCCTAGTGATGTTGAGATCAATAAGACTTTGAGCACCCGGAGCATATTGGTAAGGTTGAGGCCTTTCGCTCACCCCCCGGAGAGGCACACTTGGGCCTTGTCGTTAGGCAGCATACTATGCTGAATTCAAAGTGCCAAGAGAGCGCTAGCACAGACTATGAAACATAGGTAGCGGATCTACTAATAGAAGTGACACACTGCAATTATAACGCAAACGGATGTTTTTTCTGCTGATCATTTTACTCTGGAGCCTGCCTGCATAACTAAGTGAGATGGAAATGGCGTCAGTTAACTATTTCATGGCTGAGCTGAGCAGACTCTTGGACGCTTACCAAGTCAAATTCAAAGAAGATCTACGGGCTGCATTTACCTTACCAGGGACGAGCAGCATTGGCGACATTGCTTTATCAGCTCCTGCACCTGTGACAAGGGGGGGTTGCGCCGCCCCGGGGCCCCGGCGGCAGCTGCCTGCCCTTTCGAGCAGCGATCAGGCACAAGAGCAAGGAGGCCTGCATTTGCCGCAGTTGACTGCTTCCCCTGTGTTTGCTGTCCTAGCAAGGGGCGACGTGGCGGGCGAGAGCTGTTTGGAGGTCAGTGCTGGTCACAGCTTGCTGGATGGCGATTGCCCATCGTCAGATAACAGTGAGACCGGATTTCACAACCGAACGCCCATCTCTACAACTCTGGACACTGCGTCTTCACAGGTGCAGCCCCACGACCCGCTCTCTAACCTTAAAGCCTCAAGTGCCGTTTTGGAACTTAGATCACTCATCTCTATTACCCAAAGGAATCACCCATCACCTTGGTTTGCCTATGGACAGCTCTCACACTTTCTACACATAGGGCTTAGCATCCCAAAAGCAGCTGCCGGGAGTCATCTATCATGGAGATTTGGGATCGGTTGAACCTTATTAAAATGACTTCATCATCTAAATAGATAGATGTGTTTAAAATGCAGATGTATGCCTTTGATAGAACATTATAAATACTGGACTCTATGATGGTTGCTAGCCTGATGATTTAGTCTAGTTCTGAATATCTATATATTTCTGTGTTTGATGTTACACTTTAACTCTCTCTAAGTTTAGTTAACACACAGGTGTTGATCCTTGCCTATTTATGTGCATTTACTAGCATAACTGCAGGCTGTACCTACTTAAGGTTTTACTATATAAGTCTCAGCGTTACCAGACAATAGCCATATTACCGTGCACTGTTAAAACCTCTTTTTTATCTTTGAGTTGGGTCATTATAGTCTGTTTTGCTCTTAATGTCCAGTTGATATGCAAAGCTATCCATATGTAAGTTTGATTTGCCCTAAAATACTGCAATTGGGTATAGTTTGAGGCACATTGCAATGACCTTCTTTGCATCCAATGACGGGTCGATTTGTAAATCATCCCCAGCTGTAAATGGGATATACCCTAATACTTCCTATCTTCAGCAGAGGCTGGACGTGTCCCTGTACGGGGGGCGCGGAGACAACTCCAGCCTATTTATCTTTTGGGGGCTTACACAGGCATAAATATATGCTGGGGTACAGTTTGGGTCCTCATAATTACTAGAAACCATGTTTAGTAGTTTGACCGCAGCTTAACTATCTTCCAGGTTATGTATATCTCAGCAAAGTACTATATGTTGATTCTATAACTTTATAAGCTACACTACATATAAGATTTTATCTACTAAAATAGCTACTCTACCCAAGTACCTGTTATTCCTGGTTAGACCTATACTGATGCATAATTTTAGTAAGAAGTCAGAAGAGCTCAGTATCTCTCAGTACACGGTATCTAAATTAGTCATATACAGGTGTACTTTTTAGTATCCACTAATTAGCTATCTTGTAGAATATAGTTGCTCATAAGCCCAACAGCTTCTAATAATTGCTAAGTGTAACTAGCACACAGGCTTTGACCCACACATATTTCAGGGCATTTACCTACATAACTGCAGGCAATGTCAACTTCAGGCTTTTTTATATAAGTCTCAGCATCAGACCAATATTTAACCAGCTTCCCCCTATTTTTCTCCTTAGCAAAATTTTTAATGACCTATATGTTCACTTGACAATGGATATATTACTTTGCACAGTTAAAACTACTTTTTCTTTTGCTTGTTTTTGTTTTGAGTTGAGGCGCCATATACTATTTGCCCTTAATGACCAGTCAATATACGGAGTCATCCATCTATATGTTTGATGAGTTCTATTTAACTATAATCGACCACAGTTTGAGGCACGCTGCAATAGCTTACTTTGTATTCAACGACTAGTTGATATGCAAATCTTCCCTAGCTGCAAATGGGTCATACCCTAATACCTCTTATATCCAGTAGAGGCAAGGCCTCTCACTGTATGAGGGACACAGTAACGACATCAACCCATATAACTCTTGGGGGTTTGCACAGGCGCAGATATCTGCTTGGGTACATTTTAGGTCCTCTTGCTCACTAGATACTAAGCTTGATAGTTCGCCACAGCTTAGATACCCTCAAGTCTATGTACATCTCAGCAAAGTATTATGTGTTAATGCTATAACTTTATAAACTACACTACATATAGGATTTTTCTACTAAAATAGCTAATCTCCCTAATCACCTATTATACCATGCCAGGCTTATACTGATACATAAGACCAGCAAGAAGGCAGAAGAGCTTAGTACTTCTCAGCACACTATATCTAAAATAGTCATATAAAGGCGTATCTCCTAGAATCCGCTACCCAACACATTTAAATTTAGCATTACAGAAAAATAAATGATAAAATTCGAGGTCATAACTCTGAGATCCAAGAGTGGTCTCTCTATTCCATATTACCTACCCGTACTTTTAGAAATGTTCCCTTGTTTTAGGTCCAAGAGTGACCTTCCGTGTTGGCTAGGGAAGGTTCCCTTTTGTATAGGCACTACTTTTAATATTGATGTCTCTAATTGTGTATTATTTCAATACCGAACTGTATGGAAGGTTTATCATAGTGTTGTTAAACTGAGCTGGATTGCATATTTTTCCTTGAATACTCTGTAGCAACTAACTGTATGACATCTATTCTTTTTGTATACTTAAACTGTTTGTAAGCCTATTCTGAGTACCTCAATAAAAATATAAAAAAAAAAAAAAAATTAATATATAAATATATTAATAATCGGCCCTGTACAAACGAATTTCATATACCGTACTGTATATCTTTTAAACCCTCCAGGCACAGACAACCATACTACCTTCAACTATTTAAACCATCACACATTT
Source organism: Bombina bombina (assembly GCF_027579735.1). NCBI lineage: Eukaryota > Metazoa > Chordata > Amphibia > Anura > Bombinatoridae > Bombina > Bombina bombina. Next base: position 42,295,107 of record NC_069502.1, read on the forward strand.
ATTAAAGAATAGATAAATAACACAATTACATGTTATTGTTTACAAGGTTAAACATATAAAAACAATTTAACAGAGAAATAATACATAAAATAAATATTACCCCATTTGTTTCTTGTGGGAGTCCTGGTTACAGCTTGTATCGTTGTTGTTTCCCTTCCAAAGATGAACTCTATCTACCATTATTTCTCTCTGATTCTTATACCCTTTAAAACTGCTGATAATACACTTTTGGCCATGTTCCAAACTAGGTATTGTGAGTTATTTGAAGCCCTTTGCAATATCTGTCACTCCCATATCCATATATGTTATATGCTTGCTTACTGACTAGGTCAGCATTACACCATGCCTGAGATTAAAATAGTCATAAGGACACACTAACCTTCTCTGTAACAATATGGAAACCATTTATATACTCATTAAAATCTTACAGTCCACCCCTTTACTAGGCCTTATAGTGTAACGGTAAGGTTTAGCAATTTACTCTATAAACTATTCTCTTTATACACAATTAACAAACAAAATAATTATACATTTAACAACAATTAAAATTTTTAAAGTAAAATCGTACAATCGGATGTTGTAACGTTCTTTTGTTCCCAAAATAATGTCATTGTCCTTGACTGTCATAATTTGCAAAAATGAACTTAAAAATAGATTTTTCTTTGCCACATCTACCTCATTCTGTATAACATTGTAACATTAGACTGGCACCTTTGTCTAATGTCATGTTAATACATGCAGGATCACAATGTTTATTTTGCTGTTGTTGATCATCTTCCAAAAATAGTTCAGTTACATTGACTTTGATACCACAATCACGATTTCCATCTTGAAGTTGTCTGAGTCAAACCCAAAATACCCATGCAGTCCTCTGAAAATGCAAAAGAATTTCGTCCAGCAAAACCCTCCATAATCAGTCATAACAACATTAGGACATGGATTTTCCCAACTTGAAGATAGGTTGTCATCTTTTTGGTATTTCTTCAGATTCTTTCTAAGAAAAATCAAATGCAGTATCTGTTAATTCATATATTTTTTAAAATTGTTTAATATAATATCATTTAAAATAGTTTTTTGTTTTCTTATTCGTTATTTCAAAGAAATAAAACAATAAGATTATCTTTATCCAAAATACAAAAAGAATAAGCCATTTTAGGAACAAATGAGCGACTTTTTTAGACATAAAATCTCATTATCATTACTAAAACTATTACATTATATTTCAAAAGGTCTAACATTTTGTCAAAATATGTTTTTATTTGAACTTTACTCCTTACAATATTTTGAGCTACCAACATAATTATATTGTCAATATGCTGTGATACTCATTTTCTTCATAGAAAGAAAACTATCAGGTAAGCATAATTTATGTTTTTATCCAAAATTTTATTATTGCCCCTTGTAAATTTGATCTAGCAATTGAAAGTAAAGTCCTTCCAAATGTTTTATTCAATCTACAAGTTATTACTTGATAGAGCATGACACCTGTAGTAGAATGTAGGATAGATCTTATGGTCATTGAACATAAAAGTAACATTTTTTTCCATGTTAAAGTTTAATACTACAAATTTTAGTTTATAATTGTTTATAGTATTTATTACCCCTTTCTACCGCTCCTGATGATTGTAGTCTATAAGCAATATATAATTGATGCTTAATTCCCAATGATTAATTAATTTTCTTGAAATATTTTCCCACTAAATGCAGGCTCATTATTACTTTCTACTACAAATGGCATTCCCATCTAGAGAAAAGCTCAAATAAATAACCTATGCAACTATAAAAACTAGTTGATTTATTTTTGGAAAAACCTCAATCCATTTTGTGAATACATCTATTACCATTAAACTATACATGTATTCTTCTAGTATTCTAGGTAAAAACCAACAAAACAAAATAATATCTATTTATATTTGTAACCAAGGTTTGTCATGGGGAAAAGTAAAAACCTTAATAATTATTGATTCATATTGACTGAAGAATTAAACTGCAGACAAGGCAAATTTCTAGAACATATTGGAAAAAAACAAAAAATATCTTTCATTGGTGGCCACTATTACAAATTTTTCTGTATTTTTGTCACATGTTCTATCTGCAGAATAATGTCCGCCTATAGGAAACAAATTAAATTTTTTATTTTAAATTAATTAAAGAGAAAGTCCAAAAAATAAACTTTCATGTTTCAAATAGGGTATGTAATTTAAAACAACTTTCCAATTCACTTGCATCACCAATTTTGTTTTGCTCTCTTGATATTCTTAGTTGAAAGCTAAACCTAGGAGGTTCATATGCAAATTTCTTAGACCTTGAAGTCCACCTGTAATCTAAATGCATTTTTATATTTTTTAACCACTAGAGGGCATTAGTTCACGTGTTCCATATAGATAATATTGAACTCATGCACATGAATTTACAATGGAGACAGCTCTGATTGGCTAAACTACAAGTCTATTAAAAGAACTGAAATAAGGGGGCAGTCTTCTGAGGCTTAGATACAAATTAATTACAGAGGCAAACTTGTATAATTAAAACTGTGTTGGTTATGCAAAACCGGAGAATTGGTAATTAAGAGATTATCTATCTTTTAAAACAACAAGAATTCTGGTGTTAACTGTCCCTTTAAGGAATACAACAACTGGAAATACAAACAACATATTTTACTTATTTAAACACATTAAAGTTCTATTTTCTTCAGATTTTATAAATATGTCATTTGCCCATGATACTGGCAGTGATAAAGGTTTCCCTGCTAAATGCCTTTATTTTAACATTACATAAGAAATATAAGAATTCTGCAATTACACCAAATTTGCTTTATTTTTATTTTATCTTTTTAATTTTATTTTTCTAATGTAATTGCAGAAATTTCAGGTTCCTCATTGAACTCCCATAATTTTACTTGTTTTGCAGCCTTTTTAGCACAAGCATCAACTAAGTTATTTTGTTCATTATGTTCATTACTTTTAGTGTGAGCTTTTTACTTTAATTATTGCACATGGCAATTTACATTTATTTAGCAAATATGAAATACACTTCAACAGATTTATATGTACCAATGGTCTTTCATCATATTACTTAAAACCATTATATACATACAAAGGAAGCATTGTCAGTGTATTAACCACATATGCACTATTATTATAAATGTCAATAGCCATATCTGCTTAGTGTTCCAATGTACAACAGACATTAGCCAATTTAGCATATTGAGAATAATGTAGCTCACATAAATGCATATCTATTTTATCAGGTAAAATTATGGAAAAACCTGTATATGCTTTACCATCCTTATGATAAAAAGAACCATCACAGTAAACATCTGTACTTTGCACCAAAATATATAAACTTGAATTGAGAGGAAAAAGAGAACACAAAAAAGTGACTATTTATGTGGTTCACCTTCATATAGCAAACATACTGGCAACAAAGTTGTTTCCTTTATTATAATTATTTTTTCATTAGCATCAGCACCCACTTTTAAAATCTTGCAGATGAAATTATACTGTTTCCTAGTTTCACAATTAAGTTCAAAGGAAAATGTGAACTTTGCAATAACACTTTTTGAAATAATGTTATGTAAAATGTTCTTATATCCAGAATACTGACAACAGGCTGTTCCTCACACAGGAATACTTTTCTTCAGTTATTTTCAAAAGGTCGTGATGCATAGGTCACTGGTCTCAGTTTTCCAAACTTCTCTTGACACAGCACTGCAGATAAAGTCTTTTTTTTTTAAAGTAGCAACTTTCAAATGAAACATTTTTCTGGGGTCTGTGGAAGCAACACCATCGTATTGATGACATCCTTTTTTTAAGTTCTCAAACGTTTTCTTTCTTTAGCAAGTCATACAAGTGTCCAGCCAAATCTCTAAACTTTGGAATAAAGTCTCTTTGGTATTGGAACAATCCCAAAATGATCTTAAAACAGTCTTTGACACAGGTATGTTTAGATTTTTTATGACATCCACTTTTGTTGATCTGGAGTCTTTCTTTCCGATGATATTGTCACTCCTGTAAAGTTCACTGTTGTCTGTAAAAATTGGCATTTCTTTATATTCACTTTTAGTCCAGCATTTGCCAATAATTTCAACAATTCTGTAAACAATTTAAAATGTTTTTTTTTTTTTTCTGTTTCTGTAGTACATACCAAATCATCAACATATTGCATAAGTGCTAATAGTCTTGACAATCTTGATAGAATAGTAGCCATCTTTTATGGAAAATTGTTGCTGAATTGTTCAGGATCATAGGAAGATATAAACATAACGTGATCTTCTTTCCACTTGAAGACAAACTTGTAGTGTGACTTTGGGTGCAGAGGTACAAACCAATAACTGTTTGCTATATCAAGGCTTAAATAAAACTTTGTATTTGTAGGGATAAAGGAAGAAAATAGGAACCTCTCTGACATTTTGATGCCTAGGCAGATGTCACTGGATGTAATTTACCTTAATCAATTGTTAAATGCCCATTTCCATCAGGTTTCTGTACAAACTAAATCGTAAAATTAGTAACAGATTTACATTTTCTCAATACTCCTTGTTCAAGTAAAATAATATATAATTTGCTGTACATATGGCTCACTTTCCTTAATAATATCAAAATAATAATAATAATAATAATAATAATAATGATATTGCTTTTATAGCTAAATGTACATTTCCTGTGATAAACTCCTCCTCTTGCAATTTCCCAAATTATATTTATGTTCAGCAAATGCATGTGCAAACTGCTGCAAAATATTTGTAACCTTAGCATTTGTATGTACAAGTAAACTTAACTTGTCAGGTTTCTTTATACTATAAACACAATGTGAAACAGAGATAACATAATGTTTATCATCTGTATTAAACTATATTTTACCATTAGCATAATAAAGTAAAACATTATATTTTGTGAGAAATTTATAACCCAAAATTGACATTTCATCAGACAAATTCACTAAATATTCTTCTAATTCAAAATACCATTATCAATTAAATTCATATCATTTTTAGCTTTATAACATCTTTATATGAACCTTGAAAAACTTGCAACACAATTTGTTTTTCCCCCTACGCACAATGGATTAGATTGAGGTTTTGTGAGGTATAAATAATGAATATAGGCACACCAGTATTTATTAAAAATACATTCCATCAATCATGAGCCCCCATTCACGACTCCTTTAAAAACTGGGCAACTATATACATTACGTCTGAACCTCACTCCAGACATGATTTGGAGGCGATTATCCCTTTTTACCCATTTTCAGAACTGGTAATTTTATTTGTAATTTGAATCAATTTAACTCTTTCCAGTTCCTTTTTTAGATTTTCCAATTTGTATCTAGTTTCAAATTGTTCAGCAGATGTTGCTACAACAGTATTGTATCTTTGTACAAATTTAGCATTAATATGTCTCCATTTTTTACAAAGATAATACTTCAATTTTACCAATATTTTCTTGTTAGAAATTATTTTAGTACATTCTCTGTTATCTGGGAATGGCTTTCCAACTGTAGACATTCTCTGTTTTATTCCCTTGTTAGTTTCATTACACAACTCTGCTCTTTTTAGACTTTCAATTATTTTGTTAAAAGTGTTACTTGAAAACACAGTCAAACCAACCAATTTTCTAATTTCTGGATTATTGCGGTTTAGTAACCCACGTTTATACATTTCATTGTTATGATCTGCCTCAGTATTTTCAGGCAAAGTTAGTTTATAAATTTCAAACAGTCTATCAGCAAATCCTTGCACTAATTCATTCTTTCTCTGCTTGCAATTTCCATATGATGAATGAGCATCCATTTCATCAATTCCTAATGTTTTTAGTAAACTGTTTAGTAAACTGTTGTTTAACATCTGAAGGCATGCTTGCTTTTAATGCATCATCCATACTTGTTACAATTATATCAAATATATCATTTATTTGCAATTCTTTGTGTATGCTTTCAAATTGTGATAACCTAATCATAACATCTAAGGGATCATCGCCTAATTTAAACTGTCCTAGTTCCTTACTTAATGTAGCAATTTCTGTGCTAGTCAAAGGCTAGTTAATTTTAGTACGTGAAATGATCTCTCCCTCTTCATCCAACTGTTCTTTCACTAGAATCGGTGCCATCTTTACATTCTCCACATTCTTTTTGTCACTCACATCTTTAACACACTCTGACTCTACAAAATTAACTGGTATTTTGCATGCAACGATTAATGCATTGCTTTGACCCAGTTTTGTTTGTAAATCATTAAAAAATTCATGACATTTAGAATGATCCTCAAGTACACACACTTGCCCTGACTGTTTTAAAACTTGTATTGTTCCATGTGCATCAAGTAACATTTGTTGTAAAGACACATCTTCTGCACTCAATTCTCTATTTGTCAACAAAGCTTCTCTAGTTTCCTGACTAAAAGAAACAGCTGAAGTATTTGCTAGAGTTAAAGATTCATTCCGACATTTCACCTCAGTTAACTGTCTTTGTAAATCCTGCAATTCTCCAGTTACTTTAGAATAATTTTCTGCTATTTTGTATGCACCAAACATTAATGCTCTTTCCCTCAGACTTGGAAAATATCTTATTGTCAATAGATTTATTAACATACTCTTGTACATTAGACCATGGATTAAAAACTCCTTCAATACAGTTTAAAATTTCATTCTGCTTTTTAACTGAAGCGATTTTTCCCAAAAACAGCTCCATAACCTTCTAACCTTGTGAATGTTACAAACAACTACTCATCTAAAGATGGCTAGCTAATTCTTCAGCACAAGTAATCTATCTCTCTTTAACAAAACATAAAAATAAAGCTATCTGTTGTGAACACGAATCTTAACAAATCTCATACCTGCTACCACCAAAATGTAAGAATTACTCTTAAATAACCAAAGGATCTTATGTTAAAAACCATTCACGTCTAAAAATTAATATATAAATATATTAATAATCGGCCCTGTACAAACGAATTTCATATACCGTACTGTATATCTTTTAAACCCGCCAGGCACAGACAACCATACTACCTTCAACTTTTTAAACCATCACACATTTATTAAAGAATAGATAAATAACAAAATTACATGTTATTGTTTACAAGGTTAAACACATAAAAACAAGTTAACATAGAAATAATACATAAAATGAATATTACCCCGTTTGTTTCTTGTGGGAGTCTAGGTTACAGCTTGTATCGTTGGTGTTTCCCTTCCAAAGATGAACTCTATCTACCATTATTTCTCTCTGATTCTTATACCCTTTAAAACTGCTGATAATACACTTTTGGCCATGTTCCAAACTAGGTATTGTGAGTTATTTGAAGCCCTTTGCAATATTTGTCACTCCCATATCCATATATGTTATATGCTTGCTTACTGACTAGGTCAGCATTACACCATGCCTGAGATTAAAATAGTCATAAGGACACACTAACCTTTTCTGTAACAATATGGACACCATTTATATACTCATTAAAATCTTACAGGCCTTAGTTACATATATTTAGCTGGTGGCGGCAAGAGCCCGTATTTCTGAGAGAGCCTGTCTCTTGTGGTGGGAGGTCGTGGCCATAAACACCTGAGGGCAGAGTCTGTAGGGGTGACAGTCGGGCTAATGGGCGGGGGAGATGTCCTCAGGTCGTGACTTGGGGGCCCCCTCCACGCCGGTCTGCTGGCTGAAGATCCTTTAGGACGTCTGCACCTACTAGACGGAATGGGGTGGAGCCACGTTTTGCGGCCCCCCTGTGCACTTTGCAATTCCATAACAACTGGCTGTGACCTCTAGTCATATGGAGCTATCATTACTAATTTGCTAGGCCTTGAATGCCGCCACGAGTTAAGTGTTTAGTTATGACTTATTTAAATGTTAAATAAACATTACCATGATATGGTCTTATACCCAGCTCTCTGTGTCCGTGTGTTTATTATCATTAGAGTAAGTTAAATAAGTATAGTTCAAAGAGGGTTGTAACTGCCAGATAGAGCATCAGCCCTTATGAAATCTGAAACCCAATTTCTTAAGCCATGCTGCACCTAGCAGCTAAATGGATGTTGTATAGGTGATGGTGGATCCTCTGCAAAATAGCTTCATAAAGATAAATCTGTCTGAATAAATCTATGCTTTCTTAGAACTGTCAGACATTACTATAGATGCAACTACACAGCGATCAAACAAATGTGATATGACTATTCAAATAACAATTTATGTTCAGAACTTGAATCTGCTGAAATATTTTCATATATTTGACTGTCAGATACTGACCTCTGGTTTAATGTTATTTATTAGTGAGTAATAATACATGGAAGTTGTGCATAGCATTGATTAGGCTTTGGGGGCACCTTGTGCATTTACAGCCAGACATACTTGCTAATGTCTACAATGTTAACTATTTTCTAATAACTACAAAACATACAAATTATAGCTTAGGTATATATATATATATAATGCATTCTCACCACTACCGCCACTATCCTCCTACTACAGTGTGTGTGTATAAACCTGGGGAGGGGGGCAGCACAAAACCTAAATATGCCACTGAGGATTCTCACCACTACAGCCCCTATCCTCCCATTACAGCCCCTATCCTCCCACTACAGCCCCTATCCCCTAACTACAGCCCCTATCCCCTCACTACAGCCCCTATCCCCTCACTACAGTCCCTACGCCCCTCTACAGCTATCACTATAAGGCTATCAGTGCAGGTGATTCTCATTTTAAGTTTGATATGATTAACAGATTTTTTTTGCTGTGTTACATGTTGCAAAAAATAAATAAATATATATATATATATAGATGTATCAAAATCAAATTTTTTGTGGGGGGGAGGGGGGCCCTACATTGATTCTTGCACCGGGGCCCTGAGGTTTCTAGTTACGCCTCTGCCCTGAAGATAAACAGCTAGTGCCACCTCATCTAGCTGCATGGCCCAAGTATAATGTAATGCTCATGGGATATTCCTCTATCAGACCGAACTCGGCCAGTAGTCTTGTTATCCCGGCGTTGAGCCTGAAAGATAGGGAATATCCCAGAGCAGAGAAAGTTAGTAAGATGAGGAAAGCGGCACTTACCACAGGCAGGAAAGCCCCCAGGGACAATGGCAGAGCGGTCCTAGGGCAAACAAGTAGAATGGTCAGGCAGGCAGGATTTTAGCAACAGAAAAGCAGTCCAAGGGCACACCACTAGAATGGTCAGGCAGGCAGGGCTCGGCAACAAAGAGGCAATCCAGAATAACAGGGGTTAATAACCAGAGCAGTCAGACAGGCAGGGTTCAGCAACAGTATATCAATCCAGGAGTTAGGGGTTAAAGTGAAGGTCAATTTTTGCATATTGCAATACACCATTGTAAACCTTAATTTAAAAATATTACATTCGCTATGTTTATATTTGTATAAAACTCGTATTTTTCAAACAAAATATATATATAAAATACCTCCGTTATTCTAATCGCTCCGCCCCTACCACACTTCCTAATTTATGTATTCTGACGTCGCTGTAGTTCCTACAATCGGACTACGCTCGTGCACAACAGTAGCTTGTAAATGCGCATGCGTATCGTACACTCAGTAGCGTATGCGTCCAACAAAAAAACGTTACTTTGTATTCAATTAATCTGAAAATAGATTCATTCATTGCTACGCTACGCAATCCTGATAGTGACTCACTCGCTCGATCTTCTAAGGCTTTATTTCATTATATTGGATCTCATTTATAACGGTCAGTATATTAAATGAAATATCTTTTGTTTACCTAATATTTGTTAAATACTTAGTAATATAATATAATTGGCAGTCGAAAATTATAAGCGTTTTTATTATCCTTTCTTTATTTCCTATTCTGATTATATGCAGCACTAAAATCAAATCGTTATTTATCCTATGCTATATATTTTATTCATATTATTTATCAATTATAATAGTTGAATTTAAATCCAAAGGTGTTTCTATATTGAATGTATTTATAGATATGCAACCTATTGCTGTACATCGATATATGATTTATTTGCAATCTTTAAAATAATTTCTACATACTTATATTTATTTCAATATAATCTATAACAGTATGTTTTAGATTTAATGTTCATGATTATTAACATTATCCTTTTTGTTTTAATGTATTTCTATTATTTTTTTTTCTATTTGTAACGGTCAATATTGATGTACTTATTGTGAAGAATAATATTATTACAATATGAAGTATATCACTATGTTGAAATGCCAAGCTGCCACATAATCCACTTTTTTATATTTTATTTATTTATGGTACTTTCAAAAATAACAACTTGCATCTAAAATATTTTGTTCAAATGAAAGTTATTGAAAAACATTTGGGCCATCTAAGCCAGTTATGTTTTTTTTATGCATCAATACACTCACTATATCTATTTTATTTTTTATTATCAACTCAAAAAGAAGAATAGTTATATGATAATATAAATTTAAAAGTGGCCATTTATCATCATTTTGTTCAAATATAAGCACCTTCTTCTTACTATTGTTATTCACTACATGTAGATGATATATTACAATGTACAAAAGAAAAACTTTAATAAGATATATTATTTAAAAAAATGTCTGTTTCAATTAATTGCTGCCATCTAAGCATGTTTTTCTTATTTGTATGCAATCCTTTAATCATTAGACTCTATGGCCTAGATTTGGAGTTTTGTCGGTAACGACCCAAAAAACTAACGCCGGCTTTTTTCTGGCCGCACCATAAAAATAACTCTGGTATCGAGAGTCCACATAAAGGCTGCGTTAGGCTCCAAAAAAGGAGCGTAGAGCATTTTTAACGCAGCTTCAACTCTCGATACCAGAGTTGCTTACGGACGCGGCCAGCCTCAAAAACGTGCTTGTGCACGATTCCCCCATAGGAAACAATGGGGCTGTTTGAGCTGAAAAAAAACCAAACACCTGCAAAAAAGCCGCGTTCAGCTCCTAACGCAGCCCCATTGTTTGCTATGCGGTAACCCTTCCTACGTCTGCACTTAAAACTCTAACATGTACCCCGAGTCTAAACACCCCTAACCTTACACTTATTAACCCCTAATCTGCCGCCCCCGCTATCGCTGACCCCTGCATATTATTATTAACCCCTAATCTGCCGCTCCGTAAAACGCCGCTACTTACATTATCCCTATGTACCCCTAATCTGCTGCCCCTAACACCGCCGACCCCTATATTATATTTATTAACCCCTAATCTGCCCCCCACAACGTTGCCACCACCTGCCTACACTTATTAACCCCTAATCTGCCGACCGGACCTGAGCGCTACTATAATAAAGTTATTAACCCCTAACCCGCCTCACTAACCCTATCATAAATAGTATTAACCCCTAATCTGCCCTCCCTAACATCGCCGACACCTAACTTCAATTATTAACCCCTAATCTGCCGACCGAATCTCGCCGCTATTCTAATAAATGTATTAACCCCTAAAGCTAAATCTAACCCTAATACTAACACCCCCCTAAGTTAAATATAATTTAAATCTAACAAAATTAATTAACTCTTATTAAATAAATTATTCCAATTTAAAGCTAAATACTTACCTGTAAAATAAATCCTAATATAGCTACAATATAAATTATAATTATATTATAGCTATTTTAGGATTTATATTTATTTTACAGGCAACTTTGTAATTATTTTAACCAGGTACAATAGCTATTAAATAGTTAAGAACTATTTAATAGCTAAAATAGTTACAATAATTACAAATTTACCTGTAAAAGAAATCCTAACCTAAGTTACAAATAAACCTAACACTACACTATCAATAAATTAATTAAATAAAATACCTACAATTATCTACAATTAAATCTAACACTAGACTATCAATAAATTAATTAAATAAACTACCTACAATTACCTACAATTAACCTAACACTACACTATCAATAAATTAATTAAATACAATTGCTACAAATAAATACAATTAAATAAACTAGCTAAAGTACAAAAAATAAAAAAGAACTAAGTTACAAAAAATAAAAAAATATTTACAAACATAAGAAAAATATTACAACAATTTTAAACTAATTACACCTACTCTAAGCCCCCTAATAAAATAACAAAGCCCCCCAAAATAAAAAAATGCCCTACCCTATTCTAAATTACTAAAGTTCAAAGCTCTTTTACCTTACCAGCCCTGAACAGGGCCCTTTGCGGGGCATGCCCCAAGAAATTCAGCTCTTTTGCCTGTAAAAAAAAACATACAATACCCCCCCCAACATTACAACCCACCACCCACATACCCCTAATCTAACCCAAACCCCCCTTAAATAAACCTAACACTAAGCCCCTGAAGATCATCCTACCTTGTCTTCATCATACCAGGTTCACCGATCAGTCCAGAAGAGCTCCTCCGATGTCCTGATCCAAGCCCAAGCGGGGGGCTGAAGAGGTCCATGATCCGGCTGAAGTCTTCATCCAAGCGGGCCAGAAGAGGTCTTCCATCCGATTGAAGTCTTCATCCAAGCGGCATCCATCCGGAGCGAAGCGGCAGCATCCTGAAGACCTTCACCGCGGAACATCCATCCTGGCCGACGACTGAACGACGAATGACAGGGGGGGCCGCAAACGTGGCTCCACCCCATTCCGTCTAGGAGGCGCAGACATCCTAAAGGATCTTCAGCCAGCAGACCCGCGGGGAGGGGGCCCCCAAGTCACGACCTGAGGACATCTCCCCCGCCCATTAGCCCGACTGTCCCCTACAGACTCTGCCCTCAGGTGTCTATGGCCACGACCTCCCACCACAAGAGACAGGCTCTCTCAGAAATACGGGCTCTTGCCGCCACAAGCTAAATATATGTAACTAAGGCCTGTAAGATTTTAATGAGTATATAAATGGTGTCCATATTGTTACAGAGAAGGTTAGTGTGTCCTTATGACTATTTTAATCTCAGGCATGGTGTAATGCTGACCTAGTCAGTAAGCAAGCATATAACATATATGGATATGGGAGTGACAAATTGGCTGATCTGAACAGCCAATAGAATGCGAGCTCAATCTGATTGGCTGATCGGATCAGCCAATCGGATTGAACTTGATTCTGATTGGCTGATTCCATCAGCCAATCAGAATATTCCTACCTTAATTCCGATTGGCTGATAGAATCCTATCAGCCAATCGGAATTCGAGGGACGCCATCTTGGATGAATTCAGTCGTCGGCCAGGATGGATGTTCCGCGGTGGAGGTCTTCAGGATGCTGCCGCTTCGCTCCGGATGGATGCCGCTTGGATGAAGACTTCAATCGGATGGAAGACCTCTTCTCGCCCGCTTGGATGAAGACTTCAGCCGGATCATGGACCTCTTCAGCCCCCCGCTTGGGCTTGGATCAGGACATCGGAGGAGCTCTTCTGGACCGATCGGTGAACTTGGTATGGTGAAGACAAGGTAGGATGATCTTCAGGGGCTTAGTGTTAGGTTTATTTAAGGGGGGTTTGGGTTAGATTAGGGGTATGTGGGTGGTGGGTTGTAATGTTGGGGGGGGGGGTATTGTATGTTTTTTTTTACAGGCAAAAGAGCTGAATTTCTTGGGGCATGCCCCGCAAAGGGCCCTGTTCAGGGCTGGTAAGGTAAAAGAGCTTTGAACTTTAGTAATTTAGAATAGGGTAGGGCATTTTTTTATTTTGGGGGGCTTTGTTATTTTATTAGGGGGCTTAGAGTAGGTGTAATTAGTTTAAAATTGTTGTAATATTTTTCTTATGTTTGTAAATATTTTTTTTTTTTTGTAACTTAGTTCTTTTTTATTTTTTGTACTTTAGCTAGTTTATTTAATTGTATTTATTTGTAGCAATTGTATTTAATTAATTTATTGATAGTGTAGTGTTAGGTTAATTGTAGGTAGTTTATTTAATTAATTTATTGATAGTCTAGTGTTAGGTTTATTTGTAACTTAGGTTAGGATTTCTTTTACAGGTAAATTTGTAATTATTGTAACTATTTTAGCTATTAAATAGTTCTTAACTATTTAATAGCTATTGTACCTGGTTAAAATAATTACAAAGTTGCCTGTAAAATAAATATAAATCCTAAAATAGCTATAATATAATTATAATTTATATTGTAGCTATATTAGGATTTATTTTACAGGTAAGTATTTAGCTTTAAATTGGAATAATTTATTTAATAAGAGTTAATTAATTTTGTTAGATTTAAATTATATTTAACTTAGGGGGTGTTAGTATTAGGGTTAGATTTAGCTTTAGGGGTTAATACATTTATTAGAATAGCGGCGAGATTCGGTCGGCAGATTAGGGGTTAATAATTGAAGTTAGGTGTCGGCGATGTTAGGGAGGGCAGATTAGGGGTTAAAACTATTTATGATAGGGTTAGTGAGGCGGGTTAGGGGTTAATAACTTTATTATAGTAGCGCTCAGGTCCGGTCGGCAGATTAGGGGTTAATAAGTGTAGGCAGGTGGAGGCGACGTTGTGGGGGGCAGATTAGGGGTTAATAAATATAATATAGGGGTCGGCGGTGTTAGGGGCAGCAGATTAGGGGTACATAAGGATAACGTAGGTGGCGTCGCTTTGCGGTCGGCAGATTAGGGGTTAATAAGTGTAGGCAGGTGGAGGCGACGTTGTGGGGGGCAGGTTAGGGGTTAATAAATATAATACAGGGGTCGGCGGTGTTAGGGGCAGGATAACGTAGGTGGCGGTCGGCAGATTAGGGGTTAAAATTTTTTTTTCGAGTGTCGCCGATGTGGGGGGACCTCGGTTTAGGGGTACATAGGTAGTTTATGGGTGTTAGTGTACTTTAGAGCACAGTAGTTAAGAGCTTTATAAACCGGCGTTAGCCCAGAAAGCTCTTAACTACTGACTTTTTTCCTGCGGCTGGAGTTTTGTCGTTAGATGTCTAACGCTCACTTCAGAAACAACTCTAAATACCGGAGTTAGAGAAATCCCATTGAAAAGATAGGATATGCAATTTACGTAAGGGGATCTGCGGTATGGAAAAGTCGCGGCTGAAAAGTGAGCGTTAGACCCTATTTTGAGTGACTCCAAATATCGGCGGTAGCCTAAAACCAGCGTTAGGAGCCTCTAACGCTGGTTTTCACGGCTAACGCCAAACTCTAAATCTAGGCCTATATTTCTACATGATTTATTAGCCTGTCCAGAATAAAAAATACATTTTTTTTTATTTAAAAGCACTATTGTAAAATGTATTGCTGCCATCTAATCCTAGAGATTTCGTTATTCAATAGACTCACTATCTCAACATGATTTATTAGCCTCTACCAAACCCTAAATTGCAAGTTCAAAAGTAGTTACAAAGCAGTTTTTGAAAAAAACATTGCTTACATAAAATCCCCTTATTCTTTATAATCAATTTTTTTATTCCTTGCGGCTAGATTTAGAGTTGGGCGGTAGCCGTCAAAACCAGCGTTAGAGGCTCCTAACGCTGGTTTTGGGCTACCGTTGGTATTTGGAGTCAGTCAGGAAAGGGTCTAACGCTCACTTTACAGCCGCAACTTTTCCATACCGCAGATCCCCCTACGCCATTTGCGTATCCTATCTTTTCAATGGGATCTTTCTAACGCCGGTATTTAGAGTCTTGGCTGAAGTGAGCGTTAGAATTCTAACGACAAAACTCCAGCCGCAGAAAAAAGTCAGTAGTTAAGAGCTTTCTGGGCTAACGCCGGTTTATAAAGCTCTTAACTACTGTGCTCTAAAGTACACTAACACCCATAAACTACCTATGTACCCCTAAACCGAGGCACCCCCACATCGCCGCCACTCTATTAAAATTTTTAACCCCTAATCTGCCGCTCCGTACACCGCCGCAACCTACATTATCCCTATGTACCCCTAATCTGCTGCCCCTAACACCGCCAACACCTACATAATATTTATTAACCCCTAATCTGCTGCCCCAACGTCGCCGCTACCTACCTACACTTATTAACCCCTAATCTGCCGACCGGACCTCACCGCTACTATAATAAATGTATTAACCCCTAATCCGCCTCACTCCCGCCTCGCAAACCCTATAATAAATAGTATTAACCCCTAATCTGCCCTCCCTAACATCGCCGACACCTAACTTCAAGCATTAACCCATAATCTGCCGACCGGAGCTCACCGCTACTCTAATAAATTTTTTAACCCCTAAAGCAAAGTCTAACCCTAACACTAACACCCCCTAAGTTAAATATAATTTAAATCTAACTAAATTTTTTAACCCCTAAAGCTAATTCTAACCCTAACCCTAACACCCCCCTAAGTTAAATATAATTTTTATCTAACGAAATAAATTAACTCTTATTAAATAAATTATTCCTATTTAAATGTAAATACTTACCTGCAAAATAAACCCTGATATAGCTACAATATAAATTATAATTATATTGTAGCTATTTTAGGATTAATATTTATTTTACAGGCAACTTTGTAATTATTTTAATCAGGTACAATAGTTATTAAATAGTTAAGAACTATTAAATAGCTACCTAGTTAAAATAATTACAAAATTACCTGTAAAATAAATCCTAACCTAAGTTACAATTAAACCTAACACTACACTATCAATAAATTAATCAAATAAACTATCTACAATTATCTACAATTAAATCTAACACTACACTATCAATAAATAAATTAAATACAATACCTACAATTATCTACAACTAAACCTAACACTACACTATCAATAAATTAATTAAATACAATACCTACAAATAAATACAATGAAATAAACTAACTAAAGTACAAAAAATAAAAAAGAACTAAGTTACAAAAAATAAAAAAAATATTTACAAACATTAGAAAAATATTACAACAATTTTAAACTAATTACACCTACTCTAAGCCCCCTAATAAAATAACAAAGACCCCCAAAATAAAAAAATGCCCTACCCTATTCTAAAATAAAAAAGTACAAAGCTCTTTTACCTTACCAGCCCTGAAAAGGGCCCTTTGGGGGCATGCCCCAAAGAATTCAGCTCTTTTGCCTGTAAAAAAAACCATACAATACCCCCCCCCAACATTACAACCCACCACCCACATACCCCTAATCTAAACCAAACCCCCCTTAAATAAACCTAACACTAAGCCACTGAAGATCTTCCTACCTTATCTTCACCTCGCCGGGTATCAGCGATCCGTCCAGGCTCCGATGTCTTGATCCAAGCCAAAGTGGGGGGCTGAAGACATCCATCCTCCGGCTGAAGTCTTGATCCAAGCGGGCAGAAGAGGACACCCGGACCGGCAAACATCTTCATCCAGGAGGCATCTTCTATGTTCTTCAATCCGATGACGACCGGCTCCATTTTGAAGACCTCCACCGCAGATCCATCCTCTTCTTCCGACGACTTCCCGACGAATGACGGTTCCTTTAAGGGACGTCATCCAAGATGGCGTACCTCGAATTCCGCTTGGTTTATCAGCCAATCGGAATTAAGGTAGGAAAATTCTTATTGGCTGATGGAATCAGCCAATCAGAATCAAGTTCAATCCGATTGGCTGATCCAATCAGCCAATCAGATTGAGCTTGCATTCTATTGGCTGTTAGTTCTTAACTATTTAATAGCTATTGTATCTGGTTAAAATAAATACAAAGTTGCCTGTAAAATAAATATTAATCCTAAAATAGCTACAATATAATTATAATTTATATTGTAGCTATATTAGGGTTTATTTTACAGGTAAGTATTTAGCTTTAAATAGGAATAATTTATTTAATAAGAAATAATTTATTTCGTTAGATAAAAATTATATTTAACTTAGGGGGGTGTTAGGGTTAGACTTAGCTTTAGGGGTTAATAAATTTATTAGAGTAGCGGTGAGGTCCAGTCGGCAGATTAGGGGTTAATACTTGAAGTTAGGTGTCGGTGATGTTAGGGAGGGCAGATTAGGGGTTAATACTATTTATTATAGGGTTATTGAGGCGGGAGTGAGGCGGATTAGGGGTTAATAACTTTATTATAGTAGTGGTGAGGTCCGGTCGGCAGATTAGGGGTTAATAATTGTAGGTTGGTGACAGCGACGTTGGGGGCGGCAGATTAGGGGTTAATAAATATAATATAAACTTATCTAGTTCGTAGGATAGCCCTATGCTTGTCCCATGCATTTTTAAAGTCCCCCACAGTGTTTGTTGCTACTACCTCTTGAGGAAGTTTATTCCATAAATCAATCACTCTTTCTGTAAAGAAGTGCTTCCTCAAATTACTTCTGAATCTACTACCCTTTAGCTTGAGCTCATGACCCCTTGTTCTTGAATTTTCCATTTTATGTAAAATACCCACAGCCTCAGTTTTACTAAACCCTTTAATGTACTTGAAAGTTGCTATCATATCACCTCTTTCCCTTCTCTCCTCTAAGCTATAAATATTTAGGTCATTGAGCCTATCCTGGTAAGTTTTATTTTTTAGACCATGTACCATTTTGGTAGCCCTCCTTTGCACAGATTCAAGTTTGTTAATATCCTTCTGAAGATATGGTCTCCAGAACTGCACACAATACTCAAGATGAAGCCTAACTAATGATCTATAAAGTGGCATAAGAACCTTACTATTTCTGCTGCAAATACCTCTACCAATACATCCAAGCATTCTGCTAGCCTTACTCGCTGCATTACTACATTGTTTACTAAGTTTTAAATCATCTGAAATAATAATTCCCAAGTCCTGTTCCTCGTCTGTAACAGTCAGTAAAGTGTCATTGAGTCTGTAATTAACATTTGGATTTTTCTTCCCTAAATGCATTATTTTACACTTTGCTGTGTTAAACTTTAGACCCCAGTCATTTGTCCAATCCTCCAATTGTTGTATATCACTTCTCATTTTGTCTACCCCCCCTGGAACATCCACTCTGTTGCAAATTTTTGTATCATCTGCAAAGAGACATACTTTCCCCTGTAGCCCTTTGCTGATATCACAGATAAATATGTTAAACAAAACAGGCCCCAGAACTGACCCCTGAGGAACACCACTAGTAACAGCCCCCTCTGCTGAATGAACTCCATTTACTAAGACACTTTGTTTTCTGTCCTTAAGCCAGCATTCCACCCAGTTCACAATTTTTGAATCTAGACCAAGGAGATATAGTTTGTGAATAAGTTTATTGTGTGGGACGGTGTCAAATGCTTTGCTGAAATCTAGATATGCTACATCAACTGCTCCTCCCTTGTCTAATACTTTTGTTACATAATCAAAGAAGTCAATTAGATTAGTCTGACATGATCTCCCTGAAGTAAAACCATGCTGATTTTGGTCCTCTAAATTGTTTGTCTTTATGTAAGTCATAATTCTTTCTTTTAAGAGGCTTTCCATTAATTTCCCTACTACTGAAGTTAAACTAACTGGCCTGTAGTTGCCAGATTCTTCTCTACTGCCCTTTTTATGAAGGGGTATTACATTTGCTATTCTCCAATCATCTGGGACAGCTCCTGTTAATAGTGACTGATTAAACAGATCAGTTAATGGGACAGTTAGCACTGATCGAAGTTCTTTTAAAACCCTTGGATGAATATTATCAGGACCCACTGCCTTTGTAACATTTATTTTTGATAATGCTAACAAAACCTCATCCTCTGTAAAAAGATTACTGTTAAGCTTGTTTCTATTTTGCGTTGCATCCCTTAATGTAGACATTGTATCTTCACAATCTTTAGTGAAAACAGAACAGAAGTAATCATTGAGACAGTCTGCAATCTGCTTATCTCCTTCTATTATTCTACCATCAACTGATTTCAATTTTACTATTCCTACCTTATTTTTTCTTCTTTCACTGATATATCTAAAGAATGTTTTGTCCCCATGTTTTACTGACTGTGCTATCTTCTCTTCTGCATGAGCTTTAACCTTCCTAATTAACTGCTTAGTCTTTTTTTGTTGGATTCTCCATATTTTCATATCATCATCTGCTTGTGTGTGTCTGTAATTTTTATAAGCTATCTTTTTTGTCTTTACAGCATGTGCTACTTCTTTGGAAAACCAAATTGGTTTCCGCTTTCTTTTACTTTTACAGACATGTCTAATACAGTGTGCGGTTGCATCTAAAATGGCACCTTTCACAGGGATCGGCGGTGTTAGGGGCAGCAGATTAGGGGTACATAGGGATAACGTAGGTTGCGGCGGTGTGCGGTCGGAAGATTAGGGGTTAAAAAAATGTATTAGAGTGGCGGCGAGGTGGGGGGGGCCTCGGTTTAGGGGTACATATGTAGTTTATGGGTGTTAGTGTACTTTAGAGCACAGTAGTTAAGAGCTTTATGAACCGGCGTTAGCCCAGAAAGCTCTTAACTCCTGGCTTTTCTCTGCGGCTGGAGTCTTGCCGTTAGATTTCTAATGCTCACTTCAGCCAAGACTCTAAATACCAGCGTTAGAAAGATCCCATTGAAAAGATAGGATACACAAATGGCGTAGGGGGATCTGCGGTATAGAAAAGTCGCGGCTGCAAAGTGAGCGTTGGACCCTTTCCTGACTGACTCTAAATACCAGCGGGCGGCCAAAACCAGCGTTAGGAGCCCCTAACGCTGGTTTTGACGGCTAACGCAGAACTCTAAATCTAGGCGAGAGTAAGTGCACAGTTGCAGCAAATCATTTAGATAAATGTGTTATAAATCACAGAATAAGTGCACAGTTGCAGCAGATCTTTTAGACAAATGTCTTATAGATCAGAGTTATCTGCTGCAACTATGCACTTACTCTGATCTATAAAACATTTATTTAAAGGATCTGCTGCAACTATGCACTTATTCTGTGATTTATAACACATTAGTCTAAATTATCTGCTGTAACTATGCACTTACTCTGATCTATAACACATTTATCTAAAGGATCTGCTGCAACTGTGCACTTACTCTGCAATTTAAAACACATTTATCTTGTTTGATTAGTTTAAAACAATCAAATGTAGTGCAAGCCGCAATAACCATTTCAACAATATCCAAGAACATGGGTAACCGAAGGAGAGAAGTTGACAGTACCCAGCACTCACATAACACCATAAACAGCAACGATTATGCAAACCGGGTCAGTGTCAGGAACTGGTAATAAATTAAAACATAACTTTTACTATTAACAAAGTAAAAATTGTAAGGTGTACCAAGGTGTATTACATAGAAGTGTTGAGGACATACATTTAAAACTTAGATTAAAAAAGAGATCAGGACTGTATGTGTGAGACACAGAAGCAAAATTATTTCCCTGGATAACTGTTCAGATAAACCGTTTGGCTCAGAGCTCTAGACATACACGGATTGCTCTCAAACTAATCTATAAAAGGGGATTGACCCCAACAACATTATCTAATCTGAGCAATACTGGTATATAGAGCAGGAGCAGAGCCGGTTGGCAAATGAGGCTGAATAAGTAGAGGCAAATGCCTTAATATATATCAGTCTGAACGGTCCCAGAGAGAAACACAATTACAGGTCTCACATGCACAGACAACGCCTGATGCGCATTTCACCGCTAGCACGGCTTTCTCAGAGGCTAACCAGAGTCAGGAAATTAGCCCGGTATTTGTATGGTCTTCTACCAATGGGGATTGGTTGTAAGCACACACCTCTAGAAACAGCCTATCATGAATGTTCTCCCGTCATTGATTTAAGGTTGGTCACATGACCGTATCTAGGCAACAGTAAAACAAAGCGTCAACAAGGTTACCTATCTCATTACATAATATATGTAATCCTTCCTCTAGTATGTTGCGCTGCCATTGTGATTCACTTTTCGGGTATTTGTGATTGTATGAAACATTATGTTAGTGCGAGTAACCTTTCCATCGCAAACTGATTTATTAGAGTCGAATGAGGATTTTTATCCTACAAATTTTAATACAGCTAGTATTGTGTCTATCAAGGAGATTACTCCTTATTGGTCAGGGGATTATCCCATCCTCCAATCAAATTTGTGTGTGTCCGTTATCGACGAAGTCTAAATAAGCGGATAGCTTAAGTACTGCATTTAGGTATCATAATTATATATACAATGGTAACTTAAATATTTGGACAAGTTGTAGATGTATTACTGCTCCGGTCAAACTGAGAGTATTTAACCATAACCAGGTTTATCCATTTTAAGACTCATGAAATGAGATTCATTTTTAGAGATCATAAGAGGAAAACTGTATAAGACAATAACGGCTAGATTTAGAGTTTGGAGTTAGCCGTCAAAACCAGCGTTAGAGGCTCCTAACGCTGGTTTTGAGCTACTACTGGTATTTAGAGTCTTGTAGGTAAGGGTCTAACGCTCACTTTGCAGCAGCGACTTTTCCATACCGCAGATTCCCCTACGCCAATTGGTAATCCTATCTTTTCAATGGGATCTTTCTAACGCTGGTATTTAGAGTCTTGGCTGAAGTGAGCGTTAGAAATCTAACAACAAAACTCCAGCCGCAGAAAAAAAAACACGAGTTAAGAGCTTTCTGGGCTAACGCTGGTTCATAAAGCTCTTAACTACTGTGCTCTAAAGTACACTAACACCCATAAACTACCTATGTACCCCTAAACCGAGGCCCCCCCCACATCGCCGCCACTCTATTAAAGTTTTTTAACCCCTAATCTGCCAACCGCACACCGCCGCCACTTACATTATCCCTATGAACCCCTAATCTGCTGCCCCTAACACCGCCGACCCCTATATTATATTTATTAACCCCTAATCTGCCGCCCCCAACGTCGCCTCCACCTACCTACAATTATTAACCCCTAATCTGCCGACCGGACCTCACCGCTACTATAATAAATGTATTAACCCCTAATCCGCCTCACTCCCGCCTCGCAAACCCTATAATAAATAGTATTAACCCCTAATCTGCCCTCCCTAACATCGCCGACACCTAACTTCAAGTATTAACCCCTAATCTGCCGACCGGACCTCACCGTTACTCTAATAACTTTATTAACCCCTAAAGCTAAGTCTAACCCTTACACTAACACCCCCTAAGTTAAATATAATTTAAATCTAACGAAATAAATTAACTCTTATTAAATAAATTAATACTATTTAAAGCTAAATATTTACCTGTAAAATAAACCCTAATATAGCTACAATATAAATTATAATTATATTGTAGCTATTTTAGCATTAATATTTATTTTACAGGCAACTTTGTATTTATTTTAACCAGGTACAATAGCTATTAAATAGTTCATAACTATTTAATAGTTACCTAGTTAATATAAATACAAAATTACCTGTAAAAAAAATCCTAACCTAAGTTACAATTAAACCTAACACTACACTATCAATAAATTAATTAAATACAATACCTACAAATAAATACAATTAAATAAACTAACTAAAGTACAATAAATAAAAAAGAACTAAGTTACAAAAAATAAAAAAAATATTTACAGACATTAGAAAAAGATTATAATAATTTTAAGCTAATTACGCCTACTCTAAGCCCCCTAATAAGATAACAAAGCCCCCCAAAATAAAAAAGGCCCTACCCTATTCTAAAATACAAATAGAAAAGCTCTTTTACCTTACCAGCCCTTAAAAGGGCCTTTTGCAGGGCATGCCCCAAAGAATTGAGCTCTTTTGCCTGTAAAAAAAAACATAAAATACCCCCCCCAACATTACAACCCACCACCCACATACCCCTAATCTAACCCAAACCCCCCTTAAATAAACCTAACACTAAGCCCCTGAAGATCTTCCTACCTTGTCTTCACCACGCCGGGTATCCGTCCAGAGGAGGCTCCGAAGTCTTCATCCAAGCCCAAGCGGGGGCTGAAGACATCTATCCTCCGGCTGAAGTCTTGATCAAAGCGGCGGCTGAAGAAGTCCATCATCGGGCAGAAGTCTTCATCCTATCCGGGCAGAAGAGGAGATCCGGACCGGTAGACATCTTCATCCAAGCGGCATCTTCTATCTTCTTCCATCCATCGACGAGCGGCTCCATCATCAAGACCTCCGGCGCGGATCCATCCTCTTCTTCCGACGTCCAAACACAGAATGAAGGTTCCTTTAAGGGATGGCATCCAAGATGGCGTCCCTCGAATTCCAATTGGCTGATAGGATTCTATCAGCCAATCGGAATTAAGGTAGGAAAATTCTGATTGGCTGATGGAATCAGCCAATCAGAATCAAGTTCAATCCGATTGGCTGATCCAATCAGCCAATCAGATTGAGCTCACATTCTATTGGCTGATCGAAACAGCCAATAGAATGCGAGCTCAATCTGAATCTGAATCTCGTGCACGTTTTTGAAGCTGGCCGCATCCGTAAGCACCGCTGGTATTGAGAGTTGCAGTGGCGGTAAATTATGCTATACTAAATCTAGCCGTAAGTTAGCGCGAGATAACGTTCCTCTCGAAATATGTTATCCCACAATCTACTTGTATCCTTCAAATAAAAAATATACATAGATTGAAATATGCCTATTAAGACGATATCTCCTTATTGGTCTTGAGATAACCGTATCCTCCAATCAGATTTATGATGTTCCTTACCATCGAAATCTGTGTAGACAAATAGCAAAAAATGATTGAATTACGTGTAATGATCGTCATTGTTGATTATATATTTCCTACCTGTTCTATGTTAAATTTTTTGTGCATATATCATGTATTATTATTGTTTTGTTTTTTATTGTACCCATTGTATCAATGCAATGTTTTGTGTACCCAGGACATACTTGAAAACAAGAGAAATCTCAATGTATCTTTCCTGGTAAAATATTTTATAAATAAATAGAGAATAATTTTTAGACAAGTTGTCATTCTATTATTGCTTCCATTCATATAAAGAGTATTACATCTTTGCTCAGTTATAATAACAGAGTTGTCAATATCTGTTAATAAACAAAGTTAAAAGTAACTGACTACCAGATCGTATATTTTATATAGCACATAATAAAATCACACAAGTAAACATCCAGAAAATATTGCCAAATGTGATTTATCAAATTAATGTCAGTATAAACGAAGTTGAGCAAAAATTGATCTGTATCCCTGTGATATCTCATAAGTATAAGAGTCATCATCTATTCATAATGATCTGCTTGCAAGAATGCAGTTATATCATGTTCTATTGTTTCAGGTAACGATTGACTAGTAATAGTATTGGAAATTCTATAGTATATTAGTTTACACCAAGAGGTTATGATAGTCACAGTCATTATTTATTCCGTGGTTTGCAAAATTCTCATAATTGCATGTTATACCAGGAATAAAAAAAGTAAGAATTTGAAATCCATAGTTTATATTGTCAGCTTCCTGAAAGGACATACAACTACAGATAAAGAGTTAGATTGTGAACACACCACTAATACTCTTATATTACTTAACATACGTATCTCGAATTTCATCATTGCGTTTCCTCTGAAGTCGTCTGACACAGATATAGGTACTGACATCAGTACTACATATTCGCTGTATATACATAATGAATGTTGGTTTATCTTTATAAAGTTTGTGAGTATGTTAATTATACCGGGGATTTACAGTACTTATACATATTTCAAGCAACAAAGCATTCCTTTACAGGAATGCTGAAAATCCATCCTGTTCGTTAATCCCATTTGGTGTAAGGGTGTTTAAGCCATGCTAGCGGCGAAATGCGCATTAGGCTTTGTCTGTGCGTGTGAGACCTGTAATTGTGTTTCTCTCTGGAACCGTTCAGACTGATATATATTAAGGCATTTTCCTCTACTTATTCAGCCTTATTTGCCAACCGGCTCCGCTCCTGCTCTATATACCAGAATTTCTCAGATTAGATAATGTTGTTGGGGTCAATCCCCTTTTATAGATTAGTTTGAGAGCAATCCGTGTATGTCTAGAGCTCTGAGCCAAACGATTTATCTGAACAGTCATCCAGGGAAATAATTTTGCTTCTGAGTCTCACACATACAGTCCTGATCTCTTTTTTAATCTAAGTTTTAAATGTATGTCCTCAACACTTCTATGTAATACACCTTGGTACACCTTACCATTTTTACTTTGTTAATAGTAAAAATTATGTTTTAATTTATTACCAGTTCCTAACACTGACCCGGTTTGCATAATCGTTGCTTTTTATGGTGTTATGTGAGTGCTGGGTACTGTCAACTTCTCTCCTTCGGTTACCCATATACCTATCAGACAGTTAGCACCCCCCCTTCTCAATACTCTACCAGTGAATTTAACTGGTTTAAATAGAATAATAAATAGATTGTATATCTATATTTATTGCCTTATATCACAAATTGAAGGGGCTCTATATTTGTAAAATTTACACTGTCTTTATTATTTCTACTAATATAAGAACACTAATTAATTCTACAATTTAGCACTTCACTATCACGTACTTTTATATTTTCACATATGTATGATAGTAGATTAGAATTACACAGTACTGATCAAAAAAGTGATCTGCTGACAGTATGATGTTGCACACATTAGCGTTGAATGATTCACAATAACTTATACAATATAATTCAATATACATCTGTACAAGGAATTGCAATACGGTCCCTTTATTATATAATAAGTGAGAATAACGTGAACTGTTATCATTTAGTTTGTTCCTGCAGATGTGTGTTAGACATGTGCAATAGTTTAAATAAAAAGAGAGAAGCGGTCAACCTGGGAATGAACAATAGCATAATAGCTTGTTCTATGGCTAGTTACCACCCAAGAAGCAGCCTCTTTTTGCTCAACATGTGCCTTTCACAGAGAAGAACTTTCCTGTAGCATATCAGTCTGATCCTGACTTCACAGTACAGTCCAGCCCCGAAATACCAGGCAATCCCTCTCTGAACAAGAGAAACAGCAAAACCCCAGACGTACGCTTCGGCCTATTGTGGGCCTCGTCAGTGAGGTGCAGCCATATCCCTCTAGGCACACTGAGCAACGGGTCCACGTCTGGATTACCGCATCACACTTAGGGAGACTTCCCTAAGTGTCATAATTTGCATAAATAAAAAGAGAGAAGCGCTCAACCTGGGAACGAACAATAGCATAATAGCTTGTTCTATGGCTAGTTACCACCCAAGAAGCAGCCTCTTTTTGCTCAACATGTGCCTTTCACAGAGAAGAACTTTCCTGTAGCATATCAGTCTGATCCTGACTTCACAGTACAGTACAGCCCCAAAATACCAGGCAATCCCTCTCTGAACGAGAGAAACAGCAAAACCCCAGATGTACGTTTCGGCCTATTGTGGGCCTCGTCAGTGAGGTGCAGCCATATCCCTCTAGGCACACTGAGCAACGGGTCCACGTCTGGATTACCGCATCACACTTAGGGAGACTTCCCTAAGTGTCATAATTTGCATAAATAAAAAGAGAGAAGCGCTCAACCTGGGAATGAACAATAGCATAATAGCTTGTTATATGGCTAGTTACCACCCAAGAAGCAGCCTCTTTTTGCAATAGTTTGTATATATATATATATATATCTATATATATATCTATCTATCTATATATATATATATATATATATATATAGTCCATATATACAAAGTGTAACAGCACCACAGCACAGTCTTGCTTCTTAAAGGTGAAAAATTCTTTTATTGAGGTACAACAACCATAAAGGAGCGACGTTTTGGACCTACATGGTCCTTATTCATGCATAGTTAAAAGACAACTGAACAAACATTTAAAAAGGGTATCTGAGACAATCAGGGTTTGGTGCTGTAAACTAATTGGTTTAACTCATACCTGTCCAGGTATTACAATTTGCTTTACTTAAGAGCCCCCTGGTGGCCCCAGACCACATAACACATTAAAACAGAAATAATATCTCATAAAAACAAATACAAATCATAACCAACATAAGGTCTCTATTATTAAATCCAAAGATCTGTCATTACCAGTTTCTGCACATTTCACACAAATGGGACACACAGTTAGCCAACTTCGCTTTCAAATTATAGACCATATCCCCATACATAGAAGAGGGGGCAATAGGGAATTAAAGTTAAAGCAAAAAGAAGTATGGTGGATTAAACGTTTGAATACTTTACACCCTTATGGTCTGAATAGGGATTATGATTTGTATTTGTTTTTATGAGATATTTTTTCTGTTTTAATGTGTTATGTGGTCTGGGGCCACCAGGGGGCTCTTAAGTAAAGCAAATTGTAATACCTGGACAGGTATGAGTTAAACCAATTAGTTTACAGCACCAAACCCTGATTGTCTCAGATACCCTTTTTAAATGTTTGTTCAGTTGTCTTTTAACTATGCATGAATAAGGACCATGTAGGTCCGAAACGTCGCTCTTTTATGGTTGTTGTACCTCAATAAAAGAATTTTTCACCTTTAAGAAGCAAGACTGTGCTGTGGTGCTGTTACACTTTGTATATATGGACTGTATCTTTTGGAGTGTGGCTGATACTCCACAGTGACGGGCACACAGGCTGGAAGCCAGTATTGAAATTTGTGGTGCTGGGCTCTAACTATCTACCTTCTATATATATATATGTAAATAAATATTTTTTAGACAAGACAATATGGGGGGGTAGTTATCAACGTGTCTACTTTTCCTGCCTTCGCCGGCCCAATACGCCCGCCTAAGCTCGCCTCACATCGCCGCCGCGGACCTGCAAAAATTTGCCTAAGTTATCAAAAAAGCTGTCAAAAAGCCGCACACCAAGTACGGGGCGATGAGCAGTGGATTGTGAAAGTTATCACTCATCCGATCTCACTGCTCTTCGGCTTTTGACAGCTTTCTTGCTAGCCTGTCACTAAGCACCCACACTAAACTACACTGTTCTACCCCCTATACCGGCGCCCCCGGAGCCCCCCGCAACTCAATAAAGTTATTAACCCCTAAACCGCCGCTCCTAGACCCCGCCGCAACTCTTATAAATGTATTAACCCCTAAACCGCCGCTCCCGGACACCGCCGCAACCTACATTATACCTATTAACCCCTATCCTGCCCCCCTATATCGTCGCCCTCTATAATAAAGTTATTAACCCCTATCCTGCCGATCCCACACCTCGCCGCAATGAAATAAATAGTTTAACCCCTAAACCGCCGCTCCAGGACCCCGCCGCAACCTATATTAAACTTATTAACCCCTAATCTGCCCCCCCTACACCGTCGCCACCTATAATACATTTATTAACCCCTATCCTGCCCCCACTACATCGCAGCCACTGTAATAAAATTATTAACCCCTAAACCTAAGTGTAACACTAACCATAACACCCCGCTAACTTAAATATTAATTAAATAAATCTAAATAATATTCCTATTATTAACTAAATTAATCCTATTTAAAACTAAATACTTACCTTTAAAATAAACCCTAATATAGCTACAATATAAATAATAATTATATTGTAGCTATCTTAGGATTTATTTTTATTTTACAGTCAACTTTCAATTTATTTTAACTTGGTACAATAGCTATTAAATAGTTATTAACTATTTAATAGCTTACCTAGCTAAAATAAAGAGAAATTTACCTGTAAAATAAAAACTAACCTAAGTTACAATTACACCTAACACTACACTATACTTTAATAAATTATTCCTATTTAAAACTAAATACTTACCTGATCGGAACAGCCAATAGAATGCGAGCTCAATCTGATTGGCTGATTGGATCAGCCAATCGGATTGAACTTCAATCTGATTGGCTGATTCCATCAGCCAATCAGATTTTTCCTACCTTAATTCCGATTGGCTGATAGAATCCTATCAGCCAATAAGAATTGAAGGGACACCATCTTGGATGACGTCCCTTAAAGGAGCCTTCATTCGTCGGTAGTCCGTCGGGAAAGAAGGATGTTCCGCGTTGGCGGAATGAAGATGGATCCTGAAGAAGAAGATTGAAGACCCCGCTTGGAAGATGACATCACCCGAATCGAAGACTTCTTCAGCTCCGCTTGGAGGATCACTTCATCTGATGGAAGACTTCTTCAGCGCCGCTTGGAGGATCACTTCATCGGATGGAAGACTTCTTCAGTTCCCCTTGGAGGATCACTTCTGCCGCTCCGGATCTCCTCTTCGGTTCCATCGATGGTCGGCTGGCTGAAGACAACTCAAGGTAGGATGATCTTCAGGGGGGTAGTGTTAGGTTTATTTAAGGGGGGTTTGGGTTAGATTAGGGGTATGTGGGTGGTGGGTTTTAATGTTGGGGGGGTTATATTTTTCTTTTACAGGCAAAAGAGCTGTTTTCTTTGGGGCATGCCCCGCAAAAGGCCCTTTTAAGGGCTGGTAAGGTAAAAGGTAAGGTAAGGTAAACATTTTTATTTTGGGGGGCTTTGTTATTTTATTAGGGGGCTTAGATTAGGTGTAATTAGCTTAAAATTGTTGTAATATTTTATAAATGTTTGTAACTTATTTTTTTTATTTTTGTAACTTAGCTTTTTTTTTTTGTACTTTAGTTAATGTAATTGTATTTAATTGTAGTTATTTGTAGTTAATTTATTTAATTTATTTAATGATAGTGTAGTGTTAGGTTTAATTGTAACTTAGGTTAGGATTTATTTTACAGGTAATTTTGTATTTCTTTTAGCTAGGTTGTTATTAAATAGTTAATAACTATTTAATAACTATTCTAACTAGCTAAAATAAATACAAAGTTACCTGTAAAATAAATATAAATCCTAAGATAGCTACAATGTAATTATTAATTATATTGCAGCTATCTTAGGGTTTATTTTACAGGTAAGTATTTAGTTTTAAATTGGAATAATTTATTAAAGTATAGTGTAGTGTTAGGTGTAATTGTAACTTAGGTTAGTTTTTATTTTACAGGTAACTTTCTCTTTATTTTAGCTAGGTAGCTATTAAATAGTTAATAACTATTTAATAGCTATTGTACCTAGTTAAAATAAATTGAAAGTTACCTGTAAAAAATAAATAAATCCTAAGATAGCTACAATATAATTATTATTTATATTGTAGCTATATTAGGGTTTATTTTAAAGGTAAGTATTTAGTTTTAAATAGGATTAATTTAGTTAATAATATAAATATTATTTAGATTTATTTAATTAATATTTAAGTTAGGGGGTGTTAGGGTTAGTGTTAGACTTAGGTTTAGGGGTTAATAATTTTATTACAGTGGCGGCGGTGTAGTGGGGGTCAGGATAAGGGTTAATAAATTTATTATAGGTGGCGACGGTGTAGGGGGGGCAGGATAGGGGTTAATAAATTTAATATAGGTTGCGGCGGGGTCCGGGAGCGGCGGTTTAGGGGTTAATTAGTTTATTAGAGTGGCGGTGGGCTCCGGGAGCGGCGGTTTAGGGGGTAATACATATATTATAGTTGCGGCGGGGTCAGGGAGCGGCGGTTTAGGGGTTAATTAGTTTATTAGAGTAGTGGTGGGCTCCGGGAGCGGCGGTTTAGGGGGTAATAAGTTTATTTAGTTGCGGCGGTGTAGGGGGGACAGATTAAGGGTGTTTAGACTCGGGGTACATGTTAGGGTGTTAGGTGCAGACAGCTCCCATAGGAATCAATGGGATGTCTGGCAGCAGCGAACATGAACTTTCGCTATGGTCAGACTCCCATTGATTCCTATGGGATCCGCCGCCTCCAGGGCGGCGGATTGAAAACCAGGAACGCTGGGCCGTAAAAGTGCCGAGCGTACCTGCTAGTTTTTTGATAACTAGCAAAAGTAGTCAGATAGTGCCGCACTTGTGTGCGGAACATCTGGAGTGACGTAAGAATCGATCTGTGTCAGACTGAGTCCGGCGGATCGAAGCTTACGTCACAATATTCTACTTTTGTCGTTATCTAGGGCTTGATAACTAAGGCGAATCAGCCTCGCCACAAATACGCTGCGGAATTCCAGCGTATTTGAGGTTGACGGCTTGATAACTACCCCCATGGTCTCTATTAGTTTAATCAATTTCTATACTAATGTATTTTTAGTTTTAATATGCACCAAATTTTTTTTAACAAATAAGAGATATATAGTTTGTATGCTGCATGAAACTGTCATGTTACACCTATCCCTATTGTCAACACACACCATTTACTAAGTCATGTGACCAGTAAGGGTGTGTGTGTTTTTCTGGCTCTCTGATTGGTCAGCCATGTGTATATAATGTAGCAAGTAATTACCATTTTTATCAGCCTGAGGAAACAGTCATTTTACTGAGAAACGCGTCGCTGTATTTTATCTATGTGTTTAGTAAACACTTGTTTTTAAGTTTTCCTAAGTTACTTGCTATTTTTGATTCCACTTTTTTATTCACAATAACAAACCTTTGCTGTGGCTGTTAACCACACCCTGAACTCTGCAAGCAAGCTGATAGATACACCATACACCTGGTTTCACTTGATCGTGGAGGAGAGCTTGCCAGACAGCTCAGAGGCTCTGGCCTGCCTTGTCTGTACTACATTACAGTGCTAGACCACACGTGAGTGTAATTTATCCACCTATTAGCAAAATTATTTTATTCATACAGTATTATGCTATGTGGGGGTTGTCTCTTATATTTATAGAGCACACATCAGAGTGAAACACTCCTACAGTTGTTCCTGTCATATATACCTGGAGAGAGTTCACCGGACAACTCAGAGGATCCGGTCTGCTTAGTTTGCACTACATCATAGTGCTTTAATACACGTGAGTGTATTTGTGTCGCACTATATATCTAGCATATATCTGCAGAATCACACTATGTTGGCGCCTTCTCTCTTTTCTATAAATACACAAATAAACCTTAAAAATGCCAATCTCATACATTTTATAGTATACTGTCCCTTTAACTTTTTGAGATGCCGCTTAAATGTATGTGTTTGTTAAGGCTTCCAGGGAGTTACGTTGCTTTTTTAGTCAGTGCAAGGATTACTGCGCCTGCCATGTGTGGCAAGATGAGAATGGAGTAAATTTTCTGAATTCTGCGCGTCGTTACGCTGTATATTGGATACTTAATTGTGCGGCTGTTCTATGTTAGTCTATGGGAGTAAAAAATGCGGCTGACAGGTGAAATATACACGCGTAACTTGTATGCTACGCTGTATATGTAATACCAAAATCGCGTAAAAACAGGCAGCGCCAGCTTTTGCG
Organism: Bombina bombina; assembly: GCF_027579735.1. NCBI lineage: Eukaryota > Metazoa > Chordata > Amphibia > Anura > Bombinatoridae > Bombina > Bombina bombina. The sequence goes on from NC_069502.1 coordinate 42,327,995, forward strand.
GGCGACGCTGCATATGTAATGGAGCCCATTATTTTTATTTATTTCAATATATGGTTGATTATTTTCCTCTAACATAAACATGTAGAGTTTATTTTATAAAGTCATCACTGCCAATATCCATATATTTGTACCTCAAGCTCTTATGTTGTGCAGGTGGTATTTTATTATATTATTAGTATTTATAATGATGTATTAATACATTTCCCTAGGATACCAAGGTGCAAGTATAAAACATTGTCAGGGGAATAGATAAACCCTTTACAAAGCCTCTATTAATAAATGCTCACACGTTTGTGTTTTATAAATTAAAATATTAACATTTTATTCATCTAGTATAAAGAAAAGTATGAAATGTTTGTGTAACAGCTTAATGTATTAAATGCGCCTGATTGGAGTTGTATTTGATGCACTTTTCATGTGAAATAGATAGAGTAGGAAATGTTTTTGTTTTTACCTGCTTAACACACAGGTGATACAAGTGGCACACATTAACCCCTTAGTGACCAGAACACTTTTTTCCATTTTCTGTCCGTTTGGGACCAAGGCTATTTTTACATTTCTGCGGTGTTTGTGTTTAGCTGAAATTTTCCTCTTACTCATTTACTGTACCCACACATATTATATACCGTTTTTCTCGCCATTAAATGGACTTTCTAAAAATACCATTATTTTTATCATATCTTATCATTTACTATAAAATAATTTATAAAATATGAGGAAAAATTGAAAAAAACACACTTTTTCTAACTTTGAACCCCAAAATCTGTTACACATCTACAACCACCAAAAAACACCCATGCTAAATAGTTTCTAAATTTTGTCCTGAGTTTAGAAATACCCAATGTTTACATCTTCTTTGCTTTTTTTGTAACTTATAGGGCCATAAATACAAGTAGCACTTTGCTATTTTCAAACCATTTTTTTTCAAAATTAGCGCTAGTTACATTGGGACACTGATATCTTTCAGGAATCCCTGAATATCCATTGACATGTATATATTTTTTTTTAGAAGACATCCCAAAGTATTGATCTAGGCCCATTTTGGTATATTTGATGCCACCATTTCACCGCCAAATGCGATCAAATACAAAAAATCGTTCACTTTTTCACAAATTTTTTCACAAACTTTCAGTTTCTCACTGAAATTATTTACAAACAGCTTGTGCAATTATGGCATAAATGGTTGTAAATTCTTCTCTGGGATCCCCTTTGTTCAGAAATAGCAGACATATATGGCTTTGGCATTGCTTTTTGGTAATTAGAAGGCCGCTAAATGCCACTGCGCACCACACGTGTATTATGCCCAGCAGTGAAGGGGTTAATAAGGAAGCATGTAAGGAGCTTTTTGGGGTATTTTTAGCTTTAGTGTAGTGTAGTAGACAACCCCAAGTATTGATCTAGGCCCATTTTGGTATATTTCATGCCACCATTTCACCGCCAAATGCGATCAAATTAAAAAAAATGTTAAATTTTTCACAATTTTAGGTTTCTCACTGAAATCATTTACAAACAGCTTGTGCAATTATGGCACAAATGGTTGTAAATGCTTCTCTGGGATCCCCTTTGTTCAGAAATAGCAGACATATATGACTTTGGCGTTGCTTTTTGGTAATTAGAATGCTGCTAAATGGCGCTGCGCATCACACGTGTATTATGGCTAGCAGTGAAGGGGTTAATTAGGTAGCTTGTAGGGAGCTTGCAGGGTTAATTTTAGCTTTAGTGTAGAGATCAGCCTCCCACCTGAAACATAAGACCCCCTGATCCCTCCCAAACATCTCTCTTCCCTCCCCTACCCCACAAATGTCCCCGCCATCTTAAGTACTGGCAGAAACTCTGCCAGTACTAAAATAAAAGGAACATTTTGGCTTTTTTGTGCATTTTTTTAGCATATTTACATATGCTTATGTGTAGGATCCCCCTTAGCCCCCAACCTCACTGATCCCCCACCAAACAGCTCTCTAACCCTCCCCCTCTGACTTAATGTGCGCCATCTTGGGTACTGGCAGCTGTCTGCCAGTACCCATTTTAGTGAAAAATATGCTGTTACTATTAAAAAAATGTCCCTTTTCTGTAGTGTAGCTTCCCCCCCCAATACCAACCCCCCACCCCTTCCTGATCCCTTAGATGCTTTAAAAAAAATACGTTTATTATCATTTTTTTACAATTTACTTGTAACTTTTTTCTGTAGTGTAGCGGTTCCCACCCGCTCACGCCCCGTGCACGCGCCCGCCCGCCACCCCCCGTGCACGCGCGCGCCCCCGTGCGCGCCCCCGGCGATCCCGCCCCCGATCCCGCCCCCCTCTCTGACTAAGAAGCCATCGATGGCCGCCCACCCACCTCCCACTTCAGCTCCCACCCACCAACGAATGCGGCCATCAATGTCCGGTGCAGAGAGGGCCACAGAGTGGCTCTCTTTGCACCGGAGGGGTAAAAAATGTTATTGCAGGATGCCTCAATATCGAGGCATCCTGCAATAACCGGAAAACAGCTGGAAGTGATCAGGATCGCTTCCAGCTGCTTTCCAAACCAAGGACGTGCAGGGTACGTCCTTGGTCGTTAAGTGACTTTTTTAAGAGGACGTACCCTGCACGTCCTCGGTCATTAAGGGGTTAACCAAAGTCACTATTTTCATTTTTAGACACTTTACATATACTGTGAGCTCCAATTGTTTTAATATGGCAAATAGGGCTTTCAATGGGACATCAACTGTTTCATAGTTAATGGTACGGCACTGAAACAAAGGCTAACTCAATCACTGTAGCCTTTATCAATACATTAGTATTTACTATAGAATTCTCTTTTTTAATAATAATAAACATTTATTAAATAAGAAATTCAAGGGATTACAACAACTGTACAGCAATATTTAAATATATATTTTTTCTTTAACCACTGTACATATATGTTTGTGCTCCAGCTTAAACAAAGGCTAACAACCACAGTTGTTCCTTTTTCAACACAATATTATTTACTACAACTTGCACTTTTTTTAAATGATATTTATTAAATAAAAAAATAAAGGGCTATGTATTTTTACAGAGAGACATATATACATATAATAACAAAGCACAGGGCAGTATGTACAGAGGGACATTTAGTACATAGAATAACAAAATACAGGGAAGTATGTACAGAGACATATAGTGTACAGATTAACAAAGCACAGGGTAGTATTTACAAAGAGATATATATATATAGTACATAGAATAACAAAGCACAGGGCAGTATGTACAGAGAGACATATAGAAGATAGAATAACAAAGCACAGGAAAGTATATACAGAGACAAATAGTACATAGAATTACAAAGCAAAGGGCAGTATATACAGAGACATATAGTACATAGAATAACTAAACAAAATGGCAGTATGTACAGAGAGATATATATTACATATAATAACAAAGCACAGGGCACTGTGTACAGACATGGATAGAACTTTCAGGAGGCAGGCACAGATAGCTCTTTCAGGAGGCAGGCACAGATGGAATGTGCAGGAGGCAGGCACAGATGGAATGTGCAGGAGGCAGGCATGGATGGAACTTGCAGGAGGCAGGCACAGATGGAATGTGCAGGAGGCAGGCACAGATGGAATGTGCAGGAGGCAGGCACGGATGGAACGTGCAGAAGGCAGGCATGGATGGAACTTGCAGGAGGCAGGCACGGATGGAATGTGCAGGAGGCAGGCACAGATGGAATGTGCAGGAGGCAGGCACGGATGGAACGTGCAGGAGGCAGGCACAGATGAAATGTGCAGGAGGCAGGCACAGATGGAATGTGCAGGAGGCAGGCACGGATGGAACGTGCAGGAGGCAGGCACAGATGGAACGTGCAGGAGGCAGGCACAGATGGAACGTGCAGGAGGCAGGCACGGATGGAATGTGCAGGAGGCAGGCACAGATGGAATGTGCAGGAGGCAGGCACAGATGGAATATGCAGGAGGCAGGCACGGATGGAACGTGCAGAAGGCAGGCACGGATGGAACGTGCAGGAGGCAGGCACAGATGGAATGTGCAGGAGGCAGGCACGGATGGAACGTGCAGGAGGCAGGCACAGATGGAATGTGCAGGAGGCAGGCACAGATGGAATGTGCAGGAGGCAGGCACAGATGGAATGTGCAGGAGGCAGGCACGGATGGAATGTGCAGGAGGCAGGCACGGATGGAATGTGCAGGAGGCAGGCACGGATGGAATGTGCAGGAGGCAGGCACAGATGGAATGTGCAGGAAGCAGGCACGGATGGAATGTGCAGGAGGCAGGCACGGATGGAACTTGCTGAAGGCAGGCAAGGATGGAACTTGCTGGAGGCAAGCAAGGATGGAACTTGCTGGAGGCAGGCAAGGATGGAACTTGCTGGAGGCAGGTAAGGATGGAACTTGCTGGAGGAATGCAAGGATGGAACTTTCAGGAGGCAAGATAGGTACAAGAAATGGTCAACAACAAGCTGGCAGTAGAGGTAGAAAGGCAGAGTCCAAAAACAGGTACTGAAGAGGATTGCACGGAATCTGACTGTAGATGACTTATTGAGTAGAAGAGTTATAGAGCAGACTGTATATGGCTCTTCGTCTGAAGTTTTTAAGCAGGACATTCCGATGCAAGTTGATGTCCCCTTCATTGTTATACTTGGTACGTTCCAACTTCTGCCTGGTTAAATCTATAATCATCACTTTCTCTGTAATAAAAACAAATAGTCTTAAAATAGAAAGAGCTACATTCAGTTAGTAAAACACTGTCTATCGTCAGTGATTTGGTTTAAGTGATGGTAAACTTCCGCCATTATATAAACAGATCCTGACAGTTATTTATATTTTAGATGGAGTTTAATTCATAAGTTGTAATGAAGATGGGCTGTAACTTGCTTTTGAATATAGATGTGAAACTCAAGTTCCCCACGCTCCACTGCCCACTTCAAAAGTAAATTTTTATGTGAGCTAAAGGTTTGAATTGTTGTCCAATCAGCGCTCTACCCATATGGCACTTTTTTTGTAGCTATAGCGCTGATTGGAGAACAATTCAAAACATTAACTCACAGAAACTGACTTTTGAAGTGTGTGGAAAAGTATTATAGCGGAACTTCATTAGAACTGATGAATTAAACTCCATCTAAAATATCACTAACATTCCGGATCTGTTTATAAGGGGAAAGTTTATCATCACTATAAATATAAGGGTTTTGCAGTCAGTAGGCATGATCAGTATCTTAATATACATTTCTTAGCCTATAAATAAGTGTTTAAGCCCCACATAGGGGTTAAATAACATAGTACCCGCTCTGGATTGGCAATGCACTACTGGTCTGCAGCTGCACATGGCCCCTGAACCAAGCATGTGCAGCATGTGTGTGTGTAACCTTTTGTATACGATAAGAACATGCTCTAACTCTACCACAGTAACATATCCCTTTAAGCATTTCAGATACATATTCTGTACACAATAGTGATACAACTGCACTAGACTTAATGTACAGAGATCATTTCTTGGGGTAGATTCAAAGACACCCGCGATGTTGCAGAGGGGTTGTGCTGTATTTATGGAACATTGCTAAACAAATCATTTTGAGTTTATCTTTAGTTAGAGTTCCTGTCATTAATATCTAGAGATGCCCGAGGAGCCCATGCAGTGCATGATAATATCTCACGCATCAAACCACTAACAACACAATAATGATACACGGGACATGTAAGACATGTGCTTGCACATTGTATTACTATTTTATAGCTGCCGAGGTTGTCTTGTTTTGCTTTCTGTTTAACCCCTTCCCAACGTTAGGACGTTCCATGCCGCCCTAATTGCATAGGGCTTTAGCACAGTTAGGACGGCAGGGAAAGTTTTTGCCATTTGCACTGCAGCCAACAGCACTTCCTGAATGGGATCACAGCCTGGAGGCAGTGCCTAGTGTCATAGACACACCACCCTGAACTGATCCCATTGTTGAAATCTCGCGATCATATGTTTTTCTTGCGACGGGTGGAGGAAGCGCTGCAGCGGCTCTCAGGATGAAAAGGTAAGATTTTAAAGAAATTTTGATGAATCAAAGTGCCCTTGTTTTTAATAGGATTATTACAAACCGGTCACTAATTCGTCAAAATTGACCTTCACTTTAATGGTTTTCTAGATTTGTTTTGTGCATATGTTAGTGTGTACTGTTTTATAGAGGGAGGTGTTTAGTGTTACTGTGTTTTGTGCATATGTTAGTGTATACTGTTTTATAGAGGGAGGTGTTTATTGTTACTTTGTTTTGTGCATATGTTAGTGGGTACTGTTTTATAGAGGGAGGTGTTTAGTGTTACTGTGTTTTGTGCATATGTTAGTGTATACTGTTTTATAGAGGGAGGTGTTTATTGTTACTTTGTTTTGTGCATATGTTAGTGTATACTGTTTTATAGAGGGAGGTGTTTATTGTTACTTTGTTTTGTGCATATGTTAGTGCGTAATGTTTTATAGAGGGAGGTGTTTACTGTTATTGTGTTTTGTGCATATGTTAGTGTGTACTGTTTTATAGAGGGAGGTGTTTAGTGTTACTGTGTTTTGTGCATATGTTAGTGTGTACTGTTTTATAGAGGGAGGTGTTTATTGTTACTTTGTTTTGTGCATATGTTAGTGTGTACTGTTTTATAGAGGGAGGTGTTTATTGTTACTTTGTTTTGTGCATATGTTAGTGCAAACTGTTTTATAGAGGGAGGTGTTTAGTGTTACTTTGTTTTGTGCATATGTAAGTGTGTACTGTTTTATAGAGGGAGGTGTTTAGTGTTACTGTGTTTTGTGCATATGTTAGTGTGTACTGTTTTATAGAGGGAGGTGTTTACTGTTACTGTGTTTTGTGCATATATTAGTGTGTACTGTTTTATAGAGGGAGGTGTTTAGTGTTACTGTGTTTTGTGCATATGTTAGTGTGTACTGTTTTATAGAGGGAGGTGTTTAGTGTTACTGTGTTTTGTGCATATATTAGTGTGTACTGTTTTATAGAGGGAGGTGTTTAGTGTTACTTGTTTTGTGCATATATTAGTGTGTACTGTTTTATAGAGGGAGGTGTTTAGTGTTACTGTGTTTTGTGCATATGTTAGTGTGTACTGCTTTATAGAGGGAGGTGTTTAGCGTTACTTTGTTTTGTGTATATGTTAGTGTGTACTGTTTTATAGAGGGAGGTGTTTAGTGTTACTGTGTTTTGTGCATATATTAGTGTGTACTGTTTTATAGAGGGAGGTGTTTAGTGTTACTTGTTTTGTGCATATGTTAGTGTGTACTGTTTTATAGAGGGAGGTGTTTAGTGTTACTGTGTTTTGTGCATATATTAGTGTGTACTGTTTTATAGAGGGAGGTGTTTAGTGTTACTTGTTTTGTGCATATGTTAGTGTGTACTGTTTTATAGAGGGAGGTGTTTAGTGTTACTGTGTTTTGTGCATATGTTAGTGTATACTGTTTTATAGAGGGAGGTGTTTATTGTTACTTTGTTTTATGCATATGTTAGTGTGTACTGTTTTATAGAGGGAGGTGTTTAGTGTTACTGTGTTTTGTGCATATGTTAGTGTGTACTGTTTTATAGAGGGAGGTGTTTAGTGTTACTGTGTTTTATGCATATGTTAGTGTGTACTGTTTTATAGAGGGAGGTGTTTAGTGTTACTTGTTTTGTGCATATGTTAGTGTGTTCTGTTTTATAGAGGGAGGTGTTTAGTGTTACTGTGTTTTGTGCATATGTTAGTGTGTACTGTTTTATAGAGGGAGGTGTTTAGTGTTACTGTGTTTTGTGCATATGTTAGTGTGTACTGTTTTATAGAGGGAGGTGTTTAGTGTTACTGTGTTTTATGCATATGTTAGTGTGTACTGTTTTATAGAGGGAGGTGTTTAGTGTTACTGTGTTTTGTGCATATGTTAGTGTGTACTGTTTTATAGAGGGAGGTGTTTAGTGTTACTGTGTTTTGTGCATATGTTAGTGTGTACTGTTTTATAGAGGGAGGTGTTTATTGTTACTTTGTTTTGTGCATATGTTAGTGTGTACTGTTTTATAGAGGGAGGTGTTTAGTGTTACTGTGTTTTGTGCATATGTTAGTGTGTACTGTTTTATAGAGGGAGGTGTTTAGTTTTACTGTGTTTTGTGCATATATTAGTGTGTACTGTTATATAGAGGGAGGTGTTTAGTGTTACTGTGTTTGTGCATATGTTAGTGTGTACTGTTTTATAGAGGGAGGCGTTTACTGTTACTTTGTTTTGTGCATATGTTAGTGTGTACTATTTTATAGATGGAGGTGTTTATTGTTACTTTGTTTTGTGCATATGTTAGTGCGTACTATTTTATAGATGGAGGTGTTTATTGTTACTTTGTTTTGTGCATATGTTAGTGTGTACTGTTTTATAGAGGGAATGTGTTTAGTGTTACTTTTTGTGTATATGTTAGTGTGTACTGTTTTATAGAGGGAGGGCATTTACTGTTACTTTGTTTTGTTCATATGTTAGTGTACTGTTTTATAGAGGGGGGTGTTTAGTGTTATTTTCTTTTGTGCATATGTTTGTGTGTACTGTTTTATAGAGGGAGGTGTTTACTGTTACTTTGTTTTGTGCCTATGTTAGTGTGTACTGTTTTATAGAGGGATGGCATTTACTGTTACTTTGTTTTGTGCATATATTAGTGTGTACTGTTATAGAAACATAGATATTGACGGCAGATAAGAGCCATAGGCCCAGCAAGTCTGCCCGATATTACCTAACAGTATAAACTTATCTAGTTTGTAGGATAGCCTTATGCTTGTCCCATGCATTTTTTAAGTCCCCCACAGTGTTTGTCGCTACTACCTCTTGAGGATTTGAGGAAGTTTATTCCATAAATCAATCACTCTTTCTGTAAAGAAGCTTCCTCAAATTACCCCTGAATCTACTACCCTTTAGCTTGAGATCATGAACCCTTGTTCTTGAATTTTCCATTTTATGTTAAATACCCACAGCCTCAGTTTTACTAAGCCCTTTAACGTACTTGAAAGTTGCTATCATATCACCTCTTTCCATTATCTCCTCTAAGCTATACATATTTAGGTCATTGAGCCTATGCTGGTAAGTTTTATTTTTTAGACCATGTACCATTTTGGTAGCCCTCCTTTGCACAGATTCAAGTTTGTTAATATCCTTCTGAAGATATAGAGGGAGGTGTTTAGTGTTACTGTGTTTTGTGCATATATTAGTGTGTACTGTTTTATAGAGGGAGGTGTTTAGTGTTACTTGTTTTGTGCATATGTTAGTGTGTTCTGTTTTATAGCGGGAGGTGTTTAGTGTTACTTTGTTTTGTGCATATGTTAGTGTGTAATGTTTTATAGAGGGAAGTGTTTAGTGTTACTGTGTTTTGTGCATATGTTAGTGTGTACTGTTTTATAGAGGGAGGTGTTTAGTGTTACTGTGTTTTGTGCATATATTAGTGTGTACTGTTTTATAGAGGGAGGTGTTTAGTGTTACTTGTTTTGTGCATATGTTAGTGTGTACTGTTTTATAGAGGGAGGTGTTTAGCGTTACTTTGTTTTGTGTATATGTTAGTGTGTACTGTTTTATAGAGGGAGGGTGTTTATTGTTACTTTGTTTTGTGCATATGTTAGTGTGTACTGTTTTATAGGTGGTTTAGTGGTTTAGTGTTACTTTGATATGTTAGTGTGTACTGTTTTATAGATGGTTTAGTGTTACTTTGTTTTGTGCATATGTTTATGTGTACTGTCTTATAGAGGGAGGGCGTTTAGAGTTACTTTTTTGTACATTTTTTAGTGTTTACTGTTTTATAGAGGGAGGGTGTTTAGTGTTACTTTTTGTGTAAATGTTAGTGTGTACTGTTTTTTAGAGCGAGCCTTTAGTTTTACCTTTAAACAGGTAACAATTATTGTTTTTATGTTTTAAGCATTCAGGCTTTATGGCAGTTTTTGTGAAGAGGTGGGAGACTGATTTTATAGGGGGGGTCTTATATTAATTAAGGGGATTTAGATTCACAGGTTTTCTGGTGAGGCCTTAGCCCTACCCACATGCAAGACCTAGAGCTATAAGACCTATCTCTATCATTATATTTAACCGTAGCCTACTCTAACCCCATCACTTGAAGGTACCTATAACTTTGAAGCACATAATTCTAAAATCTTGAACATTAAAGTAACAGAAACAAGTGTGTGATTGTGCAAAAGAGATTGCAGAAAAGAAATAGAAAACTAGAGAAGATTTTGTATGTGAGTTCTATCTGATTCTATTCAGCTAAACAGAACAATAGATGTTCCTCGGTTGTCTTTCGTGCAATACAGGGCACATTTACTTACCTACACGTGAATAGACCTTCTTCTCATGCTCAGCTGACAGCTCAGTAATAGAATCAGGCTCAGTCACAGCATCGGTGGGAAGATCTGTATAGTCATTCTAGATTTATATTAGATTTAAGTTAGTCATTGGTTAACTTGTTAACTCATTGTTTTTTTTAAAGGGACATAGAACACAAAGGGCTAAATCACAAGTGGTACGATATATATCGCTTTCATGAAAGCAATATTATTGTTCAACTTTGTAATACCAGGGCACGAGAGTCTGCTTCCATAGGCGCCTATGGGAGCCTTGTTTTAATGCCATCACTGACGGTATCAGAACTTCAGCGCCAGCAAAGGGGGTAAGTTGCGCAGCGATGGCAGCAATCAGATATATATGAACATGCTGATATACATATATATTTATGTGTTAATAAGTGTATTTACACACATTAGCACACAAATATATATGTACATGCTGATATACATATATATTTATGTGTTAATAAGTGTATTTACACACATTAGCACACAAATATATATGTACATGCTGGTATACATATATATTTATGTGTTAATAAGTGTATTTACACACATTAGCACACAAATATATATATACATGCTGGTATAAATATATATTTATGTTTTAATAAGTGTATTTACACACATTAGCACACAAATATATATGTACATGCTGATATACATATATATTTATGTGTTAATAAGTGTATTTACACATATTAGCACACAAATATATATATATATATACATGCTGGTATAAATATATATTTATGTTTTAATAAGTGTATTTACACATATTAGCACACAAATATATACAGTATATATATACATGCTGGTATAAATATATATTTATGTTTTAATAAGTGTATTTACACATATTAGCACACAAATATATACAGTATATATGTACATGCTGGTATAAATATATATTTATGTTTTAATAAGTGTATTTACACATATTAGCACACAAATATATATGTTCATGCTGGTATACATCAATATTTGTGTTTTTATAAGTGTATTTACACACATTAGCACACAAATATAAATGTATATAAGCATATACATATTTACTGGGAACACACAGTTCCAATTGACTACAATATAAAGGCACTTTTCAGTGCCGTTGTTTTTCAAACACCCCATTTCGACCAACTTTACCTCCAAAATACTGCCTAGTGCAGTAATTTTATTAAAAATAAAGATGCTGTCATGACTCATCAACTCTCAAAAACAAACAAGCAAGATGCCTGGATTGTAAATGAGGATAAAATAATTCATTAGCTGATGGAAATTGCACATTTTTATTTATACAATTTTGCTCAAAATTCAAAGCAATTATCACCTAAAAATGTTTTCCTTAAATAAGAAGCAAAGTCACTATTTTTTATTTTTTATAAAATATTTTACCAGGAAAGATACATTGAGATTTCTCTCGTTTTCAAGTATGTCCTGGGTAAAGTGTATGTGAGATTAAAGGGACATTTACATACCAAACACATACTTTATAATGTGTATGTGAGATTAAAGGGACATTTACATACCAAACACTGACTTTATCATGTGTATGTGAGATTAAAGGGACATTTACATACCAAACACATAATGTATAATGTGTATGTGAGATTAAAGGGACATTTACAGACCAAACACATACTTTATAATGTGTATGTGAGATTAAAGGGACATTTACAGACCAAACACATACTTTATAATGTGTATGTGAGATTAAAGGGACATTTACATACCAAACACTGACTTTATCATGTGTATGTGAGATTAAAGGGACATTTACATACCAAACACATAATGTATAATGTGTATGTGAGATTAAAGGGACATTTACAGACCAAACACATACTTTATAATGTGTATGTGAGATTAAAGGGACATTTACATACCAAACACATACTTTATAATGTGTATGTGAGATTAAAGGGACATTTACATACCAAACACTGACTTTATCCTGTGTATGTGAGATTAAAGGGACATTTACATACCAAACACATAATGTATAATGTGTATGTGAGATTAAAGGGACATTTACAGACCAAACACATACTTTATAATGTGTATGTGAGATTAAAGAGACATTTACATACCAAACACAGACTTTATCATGTGTATGTGAGATTAAAGGTACATTTACATACCAAACAAAGACTTTATCATGTGTATGTGAGATTAAAGGGACATTTACATACCAAACAACAGACTGTATCATGTGTATGTGAGATTAAAGGGACATTTACATACCAAACACATACTTTATAATGTGTATGTGAGATTAAAGGGATATTTACATACCAAACACACACTTTAGGGACATTTACATACCAAACACAGACTTTATCATGTGTATGTGAGATTAAAGGTACATTTACATACCTAACACAGACTTTATAATGTGTGAGATTAAAGGGGCATTTACAGACCAAACACATACTTTATAATGTGTATGTGAAATTAAAGGGACATTTACATACCAAACACAGACTTTATAATGTGTATGTGAGATTAAAGGGACATTTACATACCAAACACAGACTTTATAATGTGTATGTGAGATTAAAGGGACATTTACATACCAAACACAGACTTTATAATGTGTATGTGAGATTAAAGGGACATTTACATACCAAACAACAGACTTTATAATGTGTATATGAGATTAAAGGGATATTTACATCCAAAACACCGCCTTTATAATGTGTATGTGAGATTAAAGGGACATTTACATACCGAACACAGACTTTATAATGTGTATGTGAGATTAAAGGGACATTTATACCGAACACAGACTTTATAATGTGTATGTGAGATTAAAGGGATATTTACATCCAAAACACAGCCTTTATAATGTGTATGTGAGATTAAAGGGACATTTACATACCGAACACAGACTTTATAATGTGTATGTGAGATTAAAGGGACATTTACATACCAAACACATACTTTATAATGTGTATGTGAGATTAAAGGGACATTTACATACCAAACACTGACTTTATCATGTGTATGTGAGATTAAAGGGACATTTACATACCAAACACATAATGTATAATGTGTATGTGAGATTAAAGGGACATTTACAGACCAAACACATACTTTATAATGTGTATGTGAGATTAAAGGGACATTTACATACCAAACACAGACTTTATAATGTGTATGTGAGATTAAAGGGACATTTACACACCAAACACAGACTTTATCATGTGTATGTGAGATTAAAGTACATTTACATACCAAACACAGACTTTATCATGTGTATGTGAGATTAAAGGGACATTTACATACCAAACAACAGACTGTATCATGTGTATGTGAGATTAAAGGGACATTTACATACCAAACACAGACTTTATAATGTGTATGTGAGATTAAAGGGACATTTACACACCAAACACAGACTTTATCATGTGTATGTGAGATTAAAGTACATTTACATACCAAACACAGACTTTATCATGTGTATGTGAGATTAAAGGGACATTTACATACCAAACAACAGACTGTATCATGTGTATGTGAGATTAAAGGGACATTTACATACCAAACACATACTTTATAATGTGTATGTGAGATTAAAGGGACATTTACATACCAAACACAGACTTTAGGGACATTTACATACCAAACACAGACTTTATCATGTGTATGTGAGATTAAAGGTACATTTACATACCTAACACAGACTTTATAATGTGTGAGATTAAAGGGGCATTTACAGACCAAACACATACTTTATAATGTGTATGTGAGATTAAAGGGGCATTTACATACCAAACACAGACTTTATAATGTGTATGTGAGGTTAAAGGGACATTTACATACCAAACACATACTTTATAATGTGTATGTGAGATTAAAGGGACATTTACATACCAAACACAGACTTTATAATGTGTATGTGAGATTAAAGGTACATTTACATACCAAACAACAGACTTTATAATGTGTATATGAGATTAAAGGGATATTTACATCCAAAACACCGCCTTTATAATGTGTATGTGAGATTAAAGGGACATTTACATACCGAACACAGACTTTATAATGTGTATGTGAGATTAAAGGGACATTTACATACCGAACACAGACTTTATAATGTGTATGTGAGATTAAAGGGATATTTACATCCAAAACACAGCCTTTATAATGTGTATGTGAGATTAAAGGGACATTTACATACCGAACACAGACTTTATAATGTGTATGTGAGATTAAAGGGATATTTACATCCAAAACACCGCCTTTATAATGTGTATGTGAGATTAAAGGGACATTTACATACCGAACACAGACTTTATAATGTGTATGTGAGATTAAAGGGACATTTACATACCGAACACAGACTTTATAATGTGTATGTGAGATTAAAGGGATATTTACATCCAAAACACAGCCTTTATAATGTGTATGTGAGATTAAAGGGACATTTACATACCGAACACAGACTTTATCATGTGTATGTGAGATTAAAGTACATTTACATACCAAACACAGACTTTATCATGCGTATGTGAGATTAAAGGGACATTTACATACCAAACAACAGACTGTATCATGTGTATGTGAGATTAAAGGGACATTTACATACCAAACACATACTTTATAATGTGTATGTGAGATTAAAGGGACATTTACATACCAAACACAGACTTTAGGGACATTTACATACCAAACACAGACTTTATCATGTGTATGTGAGATTAAAGGTACATTTACATACCTAACACAGACTTTATAATGTGTGAGATTAAAGGGGCATTTACAGACCAAACACATACTTTATAATGTGTATGTGAGATTAAAGGGGCATTTACATACCAAACACAGACTTTATAATGTGTATGTGAGGTTAAAGGGACATTTACATACCAAACACATACTTTATAATGTGTATGTGAGATTAAAGGGACATTTACATACCAAATACAGACTTTATAATGTGTATGTGAGATTAAAGGGACATTTACATACCAAACAACAGACTTTATAATGTGTATATGAGATTAAAGGGATATTTACATCCAAAACACCGCCTTTATAATGTGTATGTGAGATTAAAGGGACATTTACATACCGAACACAGACTTTATAATGTGTATGTGAGATTAAAGGGACATTTACATACCGAACACAGACTTTATAATGTGTATGTGAGATTAAAGGGATATTTACATCCAAAACACAGCCTTTATAATGTGTATGTGAGATTAAAGGGACATTTACATACCGAACACAGACTTTATAATGTGTATGTGAGATTAAAGGGACATTTACATACCAAATACAGACTTTATAATGTGTATGTGAGATTAAAGGGACATTTACATACCGAACACAGACTTTATAGTGTGTATGTGAGATTAAAGGGACGTTTACATACCAAACACAGACTTTAAATGTCCCTTTAATCTCACATACACATTATAAAGTCTGTGTTTGGTATTTAAATGTCCCTTTAATCTCACATACACATTATAAATATCAAACGCAGACTTTATAATGTGTATGTGAGATTAAAGGGACATTTACATACAAAACACATACTTTATCATGTGTATGTGAGATTAAAGGGACATTTACATACCAAACACAGACTTTATAATGTGTATGTGAGATTAAAGGGACATTTACATATACGAATCACTGACACTATAACGTTTATGTAAGATTACAGAGACATTTAAATACGAATCACAGACACTGTAAAGTGTATGTGAGATTAAAGGGACATTTACATATCAATCACAGACACAATAAAGATTATTTTAGATTAAAGGAGCATTTAACACTTTGAGATTGTAATATAAAATGTTTAATTATATCTAGTAAAATAAAACCTATAAATAGTTACATAAAACTTTGCAATAAACTTCCATTATTTATTTTGCCTCTTTCCATGTATTTTAATTACATTGTGGGCTTTTTAATTGCTATTAAAAGTGGAAGTGCAGACACCAGACTTAACACTGCTATATGGCACACATTCATTGGTTGTACACTCTAGTGACACATTTATAACTGTCCCTGATTGGCCAGCAGAGGACACCTATGTTAAAACATGGCCGCGCCCATTGCTTTATAGGCGCCTAACATTTAAAATGTTTTTGTTCAATATTTAACGAATATAATTACAAAAAATACACCTGCATATTATTCTCAGACTAATCTCTGCTTTGAATACATTTTTATATCCATTATTTATTTAATGGCAGATATCTGTAGGAACAGAGAACAGAAAGAGGCGCCTTATGGGACAGTATCGTAGTGTCACTAAAAACAGGTTGGAGCGGACAGCACACACAAATGGCAAGATACTCACAAGTGAGATGGCATAAACGTATGCCAAACTAGACAGGACGGAACCTTAGTCGCCCGCCAGACGGTCCAATAGGAGGAAGGCTCTGACACTCCAATGGTCCAATCCGCTACGGCAGAGAAACACAGACGTCAGAGGCCCACAGTGTCTGTGGGAGGATTACTGGCTCAGGGCAGCCTGATGAAACGACCGGAAGGTCGAGAAACGCGTTGCTGTTTCCTTGTATTTTACACAGTTTTAAATCTATGTTTTTAATAAAATTCCTTTTTTGATACCCCCGCTCTCTTTGTCCACTATCAATCTGATCCTATGTGTGGAGCGGTATCTTGCCACTTATACTAAAGACTCTGAGCCAGTAATCCTCCCACAGATGCTGTGGGCCTCTGACGTCTGTGTTTCTCTGCCGTAGCGGATTGGACCATTGGAGTGTCAGAGCCTTCCTCCTATTGGACCGTCTGGCCATTTGTGAGTATCTTGCCATTTGTGTGTGCTGTCCGCTCCAACCTGTTTTTAGTGACACTACGATACTGTCCCATAAGGCGCCTCTTTCTGTTCTCTGTTCCTACAGATATCTGCCATCATCCTATCTTCGGGAGTGCTGCCGTCAGATCGGGTGGCCTGTGGCGGGGTATAACCTTGCCTCCCCCGAGACTGGTTCTGTTCTATGTGCTCTGCCTATCATATGTGCGCACCTCCACAAGGACTCAATCCTCGTTTTATTTATTTAATGTCCTTTTAAATCAGTAAACTTTGAGGTAAATATCTACACTTTATAGCCTGTAAAGGTCTCACCTGTTTGTCGTGAGTTGTGTTTTCAGACCCATTGCTACTGTATGCAAAGGGCACTTTGTCTAGCATGGTTTCTTGTTCATTCAGACCACTTGTCTTACAAGGGGCATCTGCTTTCATGGTGATGTCACTTTGTTCTGCAGTATTAAGCGCACTCACTTGAGATCTCTTAAAGTGTGTTTGAATTTCATGAAGATATTGAATTACCATGAATTTGTTTGGCAGAACAAAGGCATCTAAATCTGGTGGTTCCAGTAATTGTGGTATACCAAGACTGGCAAAGCCATCATATGCCTTAAAAAGAGAAATAAAAGAGTCATAAATATTCACGTTTTAACTTTATATAGTAAATTGTAAGAAGCATAACCTCCCTTCCATGCTCTATGAATTGCCATATAAAAACCTTATTTTGGAAGGGTGTTTGACTTTTTTTGTTCATTTAAATAACTAAATGCCTAGCCAATCAATAAAAAATAACTAAGTTATACACACAATATTTACACATCATCAGTACAGTTTGGCAAACAAGGGTCATTACAGTCCAGAGCTAATTAAATTATTTATCTGAAAAAGCCTTATTGGGGAATGTTCATTGGATTGGAGTTTGGGACATTTTTGTCACACAGCGGACAGTATTTTGTTGTACTGTTTGAATTCTACATATGTTACACACCAATGCTCAGCCATAAGCGACAACTCCATAATGGTAGATAGGAAGCCCATTTAGCCTGAGCACATTGTACTTCTTACAATAAGTGAGATACTTCATCAGCGTTGGTATAAAGAATATGCCAGCCTGGATTATAGTCAAAGTTATATCAAGGAAGTGATAAAAGCAAAATGTATGCTTACCTGATAAATGTATTTATTTCTTGACACGGTGAGTCCACGGATCATCTATAATTACTGTTGGGAATATAACTCCTGGCGAGCAGGAGGAGGCAAAGAGCACCACAGCAAAGCTGTTCACTCCCTTACCCACAATCCCCAGTCATTCGACCAAAGGGAAAGGAGAGAAAGGAGTAACATAAGGTGCAGAGGTGCCTGAGGTTTATATAAAAAAAGAAACTGTCTGAAAATACAGGGCGGGCCGTGGAGTCACCATGTCAAGAAAGAAAGAAATTTATCAGGTAAGCATAAATTTATTTTTCTTTCTAATGACACGGTGAGCCCACCGATCATCTATAATTACTGTTGGGAATCAAGACCCAAGCTAGAGGACACAGATGATAAGGGAGGGACAAGACAGGTAACCTAAACAGAAGGCACCACTGCTTGAAGAACCTTTCTCCCAAAAGAAGCCCCAGCTGAGGCAAAAGTATTGAATTTATAGAATTTGGAAAAAGTGTGAAAAGATGACCAAGTTGCAGCCTTGGCAATCTGCTCCACAGAAGCTTCATTTTTGAAAGCCTAGGAAGAAGAAACAGCCCTCATGGAATGAGCTGTGATTTTCTGAGGAGGTTGCTGTCCAGCAGTCTCATATGCCAAGCGAATAACACTTCTCAGCCAAAGGGAAAGAGAAGTAGCCGTAGCTTTCTGACCCTTGCGTTCCCCCCCCCAAAAATGCAGAAGACTGACAAAAGTACTTAGTTGCTTGCAAATAAAATTTTAGTGCACGCACAACATCCAGATTATGTAACAAACATTCTTTGTGAGAAGAAGCATTAGGACACAAAGACGGTACGACAATTTCCTGATTAATATTCTTGACCGAAACAACCTTGGGCAGGAAACCAAACTTAGTATGCAGAACCACCTTATCAGAATGGAATATAAGATAAGGGGAATCAAACTGTAAAGCATAGAGTTCAGAAACCCTCCAAGCAGAAGAAATAGCAACAAGAAACAAAACTTTCCAAGTTAACAACTTAATATGTAAAGAATGCATAGGCTCAAACGGAGCATACTGTAAAATTTTAAGAACAAGGTTAAGACTCCATGGAGGAGTAACAGGTTTAAAGACAGGCCGAATGCTGACTAAGGCCTGAAAAAAAGATTGCACGTCTGGCACATCCGCCAAGCATTTATGTAACAATATAGACAAAACCGAAATCTGACCTTTAGAGCAGTGTTTTTCAACCAGTGTGCTGCGGCACACTAGTGTGCCGTGAGAGATCCTCAGGTGTGCCACGGCAGACTGACAACAGTGTGACATATTTTTTAAATTTTGCTTGTTTTGATGTGACAGGCTCATCAGGCATCATTTACAGCCATGAAATATTGACATTCATTCACAGACAATCATTATGATTGTTAGATTAGATTCGTTTTATTGTCATTGTACAAAGTAGGAAAACAGAGACAACGAAATTATATTTGAAAATCTAACCAATCCTATACACAGATAGCACTATAATGGTAAAAACTAATAGATAGTAAAAAATTCAAGTGACTTGTGCAGAAAATGTCTATACCACAAAAGTAAGTACAATGTAAGTGTAATAAAGTGCAAGTGCAAAAAAAAAATCAGTTCCATACAAAAAAGTATATATATGTGTAAAAAAAATATAATAAAAATTAGTCATCTTGCACACATATGTGTACATTTGCATTATATATGTGATGTGAATCATGAGTGTTTTATATGAATCATATGTGTATTTATATATTATATGTGTTATGTGAATATAAAGTGAGGTGAAAAAGAACCATTAACAGGATAATCAATAAATTAAATTAAAACCATTAATTTAGCCCTTTCTTCAATATAATAAAAAGATCTAATCATCAGAAGGATGAAAAATTAAAAAATTAAAAAAGGCTATGAGCATAAGAGAGATTTTTAAAAGTTATTATTTAGCAGAGTAATGGCTCTTGGGAAAAAACTATTCCGTAATCTAGCAGTTTTTCCTTTTAAGCTTCTATAACGTCTCCCAGATGGTAAAAGGGCAAATAGTCTGTTGCTAACATGGAAGGGATCATGAATAATTCGATAGGCCTTTAAAAGACTACGTCTGCTTTGAAGATCTTCAATGGTAGGTAACTGAGCACCTATAATATACTGGGCGGTTTTAACAACCGTTGCAGAGCTTTGCGATCAGAATTAGTACAGTTTCCATACCATACTGTAATACAGTTGGTGAGAATACTCTCAATAGTACAGCGATAAAAATTAATTAAAATCTGAGTAAATAAATTAACTTTTTTCAGTGTTCTTAAAAAATAGAGACGTTGTTGTGCTTTTTTCACTAAAGTTGAGGTGTTCAAAGACCAAGTCAAATCCTCAGAGATGTGTGTGCCCAGAAACTTGAAACTTGGTACACGTTCAACCTCAGTTCCATTTATATGAATGGGCAATTGTAGACATCGATTAGATTTCCTAAAATCAATAATAATTTCTTTATTTTTTTTAGTGTTTAGGTCCAGGTTGTTCTCAGCACACCAAATAGCCAGTTGCCTTATTTCTTCTCTATAAGCTGATTCATCGTTGTTACTGATCTGGCCTATCACAGTGGTGTCATCAGCAAACTTGATAATACTATTGGATAGATACTTAGGCAAACAGTCATGGGTAAAAAGAGAATATAGCAGTGGACTCAATACACACCCTTGTGGAACACCAGTATTAAGGGTCAGAGTAGATGAGGTGTGATTACCAATTTTTACCAATTGCGGTCTGTTTGTCAAGAAGTCCAGAATCCAGTTGCATAATAAAGTATTTATGCCAAGATCATGGAGTTTGACAACCAGCTTAATAGGAACAACTGTGTTAAATGCCAAACTAAAATCAATAAACAACATTCTAACATAGGTGTTATTAAGGTGTGATCTAAGTGAGTGAGGGCAAAATGCAGAGCTGACGAGATAGCATCTTCTGTTGACCTATTTTGGCGATACGCATATTGGTTAGGATCCAATGCAGGTGGTAGGCAAGTTTTAAGATAGGCCATGACCAGCCTCTCGAAACATTTCATAAAGGCTGAAGTGAGTGCAATGGGGCGAAAGTCATTAAGACAGGCTGCTGTTGATTGTTTAGGCACAGGAATGATGGTGGTTTCCTTAAAGCATGTAGGAACAGTTGTTTGAGCCAGAGACAAATTAAAAATATCAGTAATTACTGTAGCCAATACTCCAGCACAGGATCTTAACACATGTCCAGGAATATCATCAGGACCGGCCGCTTTATATACATCCACCTTGGAGAGGATCCGATACACTTCAGCAACGGAAAAACTCAGGGGTAGTTCATCTGGTGGATGCATAAGTTTAGTAATTGATTCTTTGTTTTCACGGTCAAATCGGGCATAGAAATAGTTAAGTTTGTCTGGAAAGGAAGCATCATTAATTATGGGGACTGTGCTTGTGGTTTTATAGTTAGTAATGGACTGTATACCTTGCCACATTCTTCTGGAGTCAGAGTTGTTATTAAAGTGCTCTTCTATGCGTGTTTTCAAGTCAAATTTAGCTCTTTTTATTCCTTTCTTTAAATTGGATCGTGCTAAACTATAAGCCTCAGCATTACCAGTTCTAAATGCAATGTTACGGGCTTGCAATAATAGGCGAACCTCTTTGTTCATCCAAGGTTTTTGGTTAGGAAAGGTTTTGATCCTTTTATAGGTGGTTTCCATGCTGATACAATGACGAATATGATCTAGAACAGATGATGCATACAAGTCTAGATCAACTTGAGAGTCACTCTTGTCTCTTACAGCAAATGTAGTCCAGTCAGTAGATTGAAACTGTGCTTGGAGTTTTTGAGTCGCATCCTCCGGCCAAACTTTAACTATTCTTACAGAAGATTTTTCACTTTTAATTAGTGGAGAATACCTGGGGTATAAAAAAAGTGCAAGGTGATCAGATTTGCCCAAATGTGGAAGAGGTAGTGCTTTATAAGCATCAACAATGTTTGTATAAACATGTTCTAATATTTTATTCTCTCTTGTAGCACAGGTAACATTTTGTTTGTGAATGAATGTCAATATGTCACGTATAGTTTGTAGGAGGCATGGCATGACAGCACAGTACAGTATGTGTGTGTATATATAAATATATATATATATATATATATATATATATATATATATATGTTGTATTAGGCTACAATGTGTGATTTTGGGATGGTGGTGTGCCGCAGGATTTTTTAATGTAAAACAGTGTGCCACTGCAAAAAAAAGGTTGAAAATCACTGCTTTAGAGTACTAGCAGACAACCCCTTCTCCAGACCATCCTGGAGAAAGGACAAAATCCTAGGAATCCTTACTCTACTCCAAGAGTAACCTTTGGATTCACACCAATTCAAGTATTTACACCAGATCTTATGGTAGATCCTGCGAGTAACAAGCCTACGATCCTGAATCAAGGTCTCAATGACCAACTCCACGCTTCGATAAAACTGAGTGTTCAATCTCCAAGCAGACAACTTCAGAGAAATTAGATTTGGATGAAGGAATGGACCCTGAAGTAGAAGGTCCTTCCTCAGAGGGAGTTTCTAAGGTGGAAAGGATGACATTTCTACTAGGTCAGCAAACCAAATCCTGCGAGGCAACGCTAGGGCTATGAAAATCACAGACGCTCTTTCCTGCTTGATTCGAGCAATGACTCTTGGAAGGAGAGTGAACGGAGGAAACAGGTATGCTAGATTGAAATTCCAAGAAACTGCCAGAGTATCAATCAGAAATGCCTGCGGATCCCTTGATCTCGAGCCGTATTTTGGAAGTTTGGCATTCTGACTAGAAGTCATGAGATCTAATTCTGGCTGTCCCCACTTGAGGGTCAAGCTGGAAAACACATACGGATGAAGTTCCCACTCCCCGGGATGAAAAGTCTGTCTGCTCAGAAAATCCGCTTCCCAATTGTCCACACCTGGGATGTGGATTGCAGAAAGACAGCAGTTGTGGGTCTCCACCCACTGAATAATTCGGGCCACCTCTATCATGGACAAGGAGCTCCGAGTTCCCCCCTGGTGGTTGATGTAGGCCACTGAGGTTATGTTGTCAGACTGGAATCTGATAAACCGGGCTAAGGCTAACTGAGGCCAGACTAGAAGAGCATTGAAAATTGCTCTCAGCTCCAAGATATTTATGGGCAGGGCTGACTCCTCCCAAGTCCATAAGCCCTGAGCCTTAAACGAGCCCCATACTGCTCCCCAACCTAGAAGGCTGGCATCTGTGGTCACAATCACCAAGGAGAGTCTGCGGAAGCAAGTTCCCTGGGAGAGATGGTCCTGAGAAAGCCACCACTGAAGAGAGTCTATTGATTCCTGATCTAGGGCTATACAAGGAGACAGATCCGTATAGTCCTCATTCCATTGTCTGAGCATGCATAACTGCAAAGGTCTGAGATGAAACAGAGCAAATGGGATGATGTCCATGGAAGCCACCATCAGACCTATTACCTCCATACATTGAGCCACTGATGGCCATGGAAAGGACTGAAGGGCAAGACAAGAGTCAAAAATCTTTTTCTTTCTGACCTCCGTCAGAAAATCTTCATTAACAGGGAGTCTATTATGGTTCCCACAAATACGACCCTTGTAGCTTGAACCAGAAAACTTTTTTCCTGATTCAATTTCCATCCGTGGGATCGAAGAAAAGACAAGATCTTCATATGAGATTCTGCTTGTTGAAAAGATGGTGCCTGAACCAGAATATCACCCAGATAAAGAGCCACTGCAATCCCCCAAAATCGAAGCACAGCTAAAAGAGCTCCCAGGACCTTTGAAAAAATTCTGGGGGCTGTGGCAAGACCGAATGGAAGAGCTACAAACTGGCAGTGATTGTCTCAGAAACTTGTTATGATCCCTGTGAATAGGAACATGAAGGTATGCATCCTTTAGGTCTATGGTTGTCATGAACTGACCTTCCTGTACCAAGAGAAGAGTGGAACGTATAGTCTCCATTTTGAAAGATGGCACTTTGAGAAACCTGTTTAAACATTTTAGATCTAGGATTGGTTGAAATATTTTCTTACAAATATGAGAAGGAGAAAAGGGAATACCAGGTCTCTCCCATTCTCTAGCAATAATCTCTGTAGCACGGTCAGAAACCGGAAAAACCTCCACCGGAGAGGGAACATCAAAGTACTTGTTCAATTTACTAGACTTTTTAGGGTTGACTACGATAGTTGTATCGGAGTCGTCCAAAGTAGCCAAAACCTCCTTAAGTAATAAGCAAAGGTGTTCTAGCTTAAATCTGAAGGATACCACTTCAGCAACAGAAGAAGGAATTACACTATCTGAGTCTGAGATTTCCCCCTCAGACGCTACCGACATGTCTTCTTCCTCAGGCTTATGGGAAGGGACAGTCTGAATAGCCAGAACTTGATCAGAAACCTCAGTAACTGTTTCTTAAATTTCCTTTTACGTCTTGCCTGAAACATAGGAAAAGCTGACAAGGCTTCAGATATCGCAAGGGATACTTGGGAAACAATGTCTTGTAGAGAAAATCCTACCGGATTGCCAGAGGAAACACAGGTCATAGTATGTGGAGACTGAAAAAGTTGGGACCCTTTAAGGAGAAAGCTGCGGCATATCTGCTACGGGAGACACCTGAATAGCATTTGCCTGGAATAATGGTGGCTCATGGTCAAATATTTTATCTCTAACTATAACCTAAAGTTCTCTCAATGCATGAGGAACAAAAAGGAACTGTATTTTTCACCTGAGCATCCAAACATAACTAACAAACAAAAAGAGTCCAATGCTAGAACGGCTGCAAACAGGTTATCATTTATTCCACAGGATTAAAAAATGGATTACCAACGAGGGCAAAAAATACAAGTTAAAAGCAAAGACTTGTGGCACACATCCCCTCACACTGTCTGAGGGGATGTGTGCCACAAGTCTTTGTTTTTAACTTGTTGTATTTTTTGCCCTCGTTGGTAATCCATTTTTTAATCCTGTGGAATAAATGATAACCTGTTTGCAGCCTTTCTAGCATTAGACTCTTTTTGTTTGTTAGTAGCTATCAGACTTGCTATTGGGCTCACAGGCATCAGCTGGGGAGGAGACCGGGCGCATAGCGCTACATCCGGTGAAGGATCCGGCAGCGAGATACACTCAGTCAGCAGAGTTTGGGGGTGCAGCGGTGGAGTAAAACACTAGTCAGTGTGATCCTAAACATGGTTTCCCTGTGAACTTTCCAGACTACGAAGGACTCCTGAAGATATAAGTGAGTGCTCACTTTTTTCATTATAAGCTGCTGTATATTTGTACTTGCTATGAGGAATGGCGTGCTGACGCTGAAAATTGACACAGCATAATACATACTCGCTTATTATTTTGGTACACTGTTAGTGCTGAGACTTTCTGTGGTTGCTTTTTTGTATCAAAACATAACTGACAAGCAGATACCTCGCCTGGGATACTGGTTTGAAAAGCATCTTGATCCATAATGTATAATAAATAAGGATAAAGTGTAAAAATGTTCTTTATTTGAAAAAAAAAAAGTGTACTGTGTCTTTAAATGTAAATGAACAATTACAAAACAAACCAAATAAACCTCAGGTTACCTATACACCTTAGTAGCTTTACTGAGGTGCCTACCTATCCTGTTTTTTTCAAAACAGAGCTGTCCTTGCAGTTACAGAGCCCTAACTGCCGGAAAAAACGGCTAACAACAGTAAAAGTTTTTACCAAGTAAAATAAATCACTAAGCCACAATAAATCCCACTCCTCACAGTCTCAATGCCCCAAACTGCCTTAAATAAAACACCAAACATGAAGGTTTAATTAAGTCCCAATAAATGTAATACAGCTCTTAACTGTAACAAGTGCCAGTATTCGCATTGTAAAAAAAATTAAAATGGCACTTATCTGAAAGTGTTGTCTGGCAGCAGGACAGCTCATCTGGTT
>NC_069502.1:42359178-42446678 GCF_027579735.1 Bombina bombina
AATTACAAAAAAAAAGCTGTTACAAAAAATAAAAAACACTGTTACAAAAAATAAAAAACCACAGTATCAAAAATAAAAAAGAATTACACCTAATCTAATAACCTTATAAAAATAACCCCCCCCCCCCTCAAATAAAAAATAACCTAGCCTATAATAAACTACCAATGGCCCTTAAAAGGACTTTTGGTGGGGCATTGCCCAAAAGAAATCAGCTATTTTACCTGTAAAAAAAATACAAACACCCCCCCAACAGTAAAACCACCACCCACGCAACTAACCCTCCCAAATAAAAACCCTATCTAAAAAACCTAAGCTCCCCATTGCCCTGAAAAGGGCATTTGTATGGGCATTGCCCTTAAAAAGGCATTTAGCTCTGTTACTGCCCAGACCCTACTCTGAAAATAAAACCCACCCAAAAAAGCCTTAAATAAACTTAACACTAACCCCCGACGATCCACTTACAGTTTTTGAAGTTCCCCTTGAAGGATCCATCCAGCTGGCAAGAAGTCTTCATCCGGGCGGCCTCTTCTATCTTTATCCATCCGGTGAGGAGCGGGTCCATCCTGAAAAAAATGTGGCGCGGAGTGGGTCCATCCTGAAGACATCCGATGAGGACCTCCTCTTCAATACGGTCTCTGCCATAAACTGGATCTTGAATACAAGTGACATCATCCAAGATGGCGTCCCTTGCATTCCTATTGGCTGAAAGGTTCCAATCAGCTAATAGGATTAGAGCCGCTAACATCCTATTGGCTGTTCCAATCAGCCAATAGGATTTGAGCAGCTTTCATCCTATTGGCTGTTCCAATCAGCCAACAGGATGAGAGCTCAATCCTATTGGCTGATTGGAACAGCCAATAGGATGAGAGCTGCTCAAATCCTATTGGCTGATTGGAACAG
Source organism: Bombina bombina (assembly GCF_027579735.1). Classification (NCBI taxonomy): domain Eukaryota; kingdom Metazoa; phylum Chordata; class Amphibia; order Anura; family Bombinatoridae; genus Bombina; species Bombina bombina. The sequence continues at coordinate 42,360,079 of NC_069502.1, forward strand.
CCAATAGGATTTTAACGGCTTTAATCCTATTAGCTGATTGGAACCTTTCAGCCAATAGGAATGCAAGGGACGCCATCTTGGATGACGTAACTCTCATTCAAGATCCAGTTTACGGCGGAGACCGTATTGAAGAGGAGCTCCTCGTCGGATGTCTTCAGGATGGACCCACTCCATTCCGGATTTTTTTCAGGATGGACCCGCTCCTCGCCGGATTGATGAAGATAGAAGAGGCCGCATGGATGAAGACTTCTTGCTGGCTGGATGGATCCTTCAACCGGAACTTCAAAAACTGTAAGTGGATCGTCGGGGGTTAGTGTTAGGTTTATTTAAGTTAAATTAGAAAAGATTGACCTCTGCGCCTATTGACAACCTATATGCCCGGGGAAGGGGTAATCCTAGCTGTTACCCAATGTACAAGAAGAAAATTGAGGTGTAACCCAAGGCGCCTACCCTAAGGAGGCTAGGTGTATAAAATGTAAAATCTAATTAAGATTTAAACTTCAGTGTAGTCTAAAAAATGTTTTTAATACATAAATAAAATGTTTTACAGATAAAACAAATATACATATAATGTCTCAGGTAAACATACAATGCTTCATGGATCCATGATAAATAACAGTGAAGTAAAATCAAATTTAAATAGAGTAAAACAGTAAAATAGAATATAGAGGTAATAGTATACAATACCAAGTTATACAATAGCAGCGAAAGATATAGTTTCGGATGATTTTGTTTGGGGATTCTCTGATGGATAAAATAAATTAAAATGTGAGGAGAAAAAGTTGAAGATGTGTAAAAAAACTCCTCTAATTGTGTAGGTGAAAGGAACTTCAAAATGTGCTCTAAAAAAATCAAAAATAATCCTCAAAAAATATATCTCAAAGAAATATACATATATATTCCACAACAGTGTAGTCCAAATTATTGTGTAGATCAAAACCGGTGAAAAAAATGGAAAAAATTAGTGGAGTGAAAAGTCTGAAATGATTCTAATTGTTCCGGTTGCTGAGTTTCCTAAATCCCAGTGAACAGTACAAATGTTGAAAATAAGAGTGTCAATAATGGTGTGAAAAAATATATTGTCAGTAATCCATTATTCCTAAAGATCCTTAACCTTCAATCCAATGAAAAATATTTGCGCAAAAAAGTAGTAGTGCAAAAAACAGAAAAAAACAAAAACAAAAACCAAAAAATAAAAATTAAAAAATTAAAAAACAGAGAACGATAACCTGTAGAGAGAGAAGAGAAAAAAAATATAGTGTAGATTGTCCTAAATGTTCAGCAAATAATGAAATAAGGCTTACCAGCTGGTCAACGCGTTTCGGCCCGTGCTAGGCCTTTCTCAAGACTGGTTTTAGTATACTGGTGGCGGCCTTATATAGTTTGTTTGACCGGAAGTGATTTATTACTCACTTCCGGTTTTGCCGATTTTGCTATCTTGTTTTGGGGCTAAATATAGTATAGAGTTGTGTGTAGTTTACTTGTTTTAGTGTGAACTGATAATAAATTCTGACGTTCTGTTGTTTAGAAAGGTTTCTTTTGTTGTTAGCCCTTTCCTAATACCTCCGTGGAAAACGTGACGTCACTTCCGGTCTAGGTAATTTTTACGATCGGTTTTATAGATCGTATATGCGAATTGAGTACATATTTCTATTTAGGTCTATATTTCAATGGGAGTCGGGGAGTCTATATTTTTCTTATTTTTCCATATTAATTTTCTTAGGCCTAGATTTAGAGTTCGGCGTTATCCGTAAAAACCAGCGTTAGAGGCTCCTAACGCGGGTTTCTTACGCACTCCGGTATTTAGAGTTTATTTACCGCCACTCAAAATACACCTAACGCTCACCTTTCTACCGCCACCTCAGACCCAGTAGTAAACATATACCGCAAAAAAAAACATCCACGAATCACAAAACAAATATTACACAAAGTACACTTACACTCATACAAACACAACACTATCTTTATTTTTCTTTTTTTTTTTTTTTTTCCTTAAAATACAAAGGATTAAAGTTGCGAGATCTCGGGTGTTTGAAAAAAATCCACACAAATCCATTTTCCCATTGACTTACATAGACACACGGGAAAAGACCCTCATATACCTACATCTAACTAATAACATTATCACAAACATACACTCATCGATGCATACAAACAATATACACCACATGACATACACAAAATATTTATTTATTACAAAAAGAACACAATTTAGCGACTTTTTCACACAAGATCATGACGTCACTCACTTTACGAGGAAAACCAGTCTTAGAAAAAAAAAATAGAAATCTTTGGAGCCTCCATTGACTTCTATTGGGAAGACGTGCTCGTGCACGCGAAACCCTCATTTCCCTAACGCACGCAAATAGCGTAGACTGAAAAACTCCAAATACCAGCGCTAGAAAATACATGATTTCATGCGTTAGACCTAGCGATGATAAATAGATCAAGAAATGACTATTTCCCTATGGTGGACTTATGGTTTTTAATATTAAATATTCACCACACCATAAATATTTTTAACACTTTTAGATTACATCAACTACAAATCCCCATCACTAGTAACACATTATTATTTCAATAAAATTACATTTACAATTAAAATAAAATTCAATACACATTTCTGGATTCACAAACACTACACAATGGGAAACATCTCTCATTTACCTTTATTATTGCATTTCAGTTATTCAACTCATATGCTTGCAGCAACTGCATATCTACATAGGCTTAACACATAATCACTCATGGATGCACATACATTACGTTTAACATTCACTCATACATGTGCATTCAAATGATGGGGGACAAACACATTACATTCTCTACAGGAATCACAAAACACAACATATGGATTTGACTGTACTTGTAACATCATGATTCCATCACCAGAAACCATTAGGAATTACGTACAAGAAGAACATCATTACACCAGATTACAGATGTCACTTTATGGGAAGGAACAACAATGCCAGACCGCTATATACAAGTCAGCATATGTGGGACACAATCACAATATATACGTACTACATGTACATAACACGTATCCCCCATCACGCAACCACAAAGCACACATTTATATTTTATTCAGCACACAATAACAATGTAGCACAATACAACAACACAATGAGGATTTCACAACTACATAGGCAGGTTAATAATATCATGACGTCATTACAAGATTCAACCATACACATCACAGATTCACCACTGTACCGCCCCTTTAGGAACTTTAACACTCAATACTACAATACAACATATACGTAAACCACACTTTTGAACAGCATTATTATGGAGATTTCAATGGGACAATTAAGAAATATTGTCAGATCGCAAATCAATTATATATACAATACTACAGATGGCAGCCGGAAGTTATTCAGTATTCGTGCAATTTTTATGGGACGCATACAATATTGTCAGATATAAAATCACTTATATATATAATACTACAGATGACATCCGGAAGTTATTCAGTATTAGTGCCATTTGAAAGGGACGCATACAATATTGACAGCTCAGCAATCACTTATATATACAATACTACAGATGACAGCCGGAAGTTATTCAGTATTAGTGCGATTTGAATGGGACGCATACAATATTGACATCTCGGCAATCACTTATATACACAATACTACAGATGACAGCCGGAAGTTATTCAGTATTAGTGCCATTTGAAAGGGACGCATACAATATTGACAGCTCGGCAATCACTTATATATTCAATACTACAGATGGCAGACGGGAAGTTCGGAATTATTATTGCGATTTAAAAGGGACGCATACAATATTGACAGCTCAGCAATCACTTATATATACAATACTACAGATGACAGCCGGAAGTTATTCAGTATTAGTGCGATTTGAAAGGGACGCATACAATATTGACATCTCGGCAATCACTTATATATACAATACTACAGATGGCAGACGGGAAGTTCGGAATTATTATTGCGATTTTAAAGGGACGCATACAATATTGACATCTCGGCAATCACTTATATATACAATACTACAGATGGCAGACGGGAAGTTCGGAATTATTATTGCGATTTAAAAGGGACGCATACAATATTGACAGCTCGGAAATCACTTATATATACAATACTACAGATGGCAGCCGGAAGTTATTCAGTATTAGTGCAATTTTAAAGGGACGCATACAATATTGACAGATCGACAATCACTTATATATTCAATACTACAGATGGCAGATGTTACTTTATCGTTTACAAACAATATTGCATCAACATTGATCGATCACATTCGATGCACATTATACACAACTATGCACTTTCATTCATGTTAGCCTGGACGTGTGCTTGTTACTATAAGATCGCGTTTAAGAAATATTGATTACGCATATGATCAAACATTACAAACATGCACTGTATGTGTGATATTGGACACTTTCACATTGAGAATCATTGTTTGAAACTAACATTTCAGAAAACAACAAATAAACGCCCACTGTGAAAGCATTCGCGCCGCTCACATACAAACAAGTGAATACAATCAGCAATCATTACAAACTCACTACCATTGGACTAATTGTACTATAAATCCCCCAAACAACATGGCCAATGCATCACTTGTGATCCACATCAGATCAAGTGCTTACCTTGTTACGCTGTTCTGAAAGATGGATGACGATGACATGGTAGACGCTGCTGGTGGTGCTATTGGCGAACTAGCTGTTGGTCGAATCAGGCAGCCTCGGCGGCTCAGACTGAGACGAAGGGGTCGTCTGGTTCGAGGTCCTCGTGTCTACAGGGTGAGACCCACCTTGGAAAACATGAGTGACTTTGAGGTTTTTGATAAGTATCGGCTCGATCGCGAACAGCTCATTGGCCTTTACGAGCTTCTTAAACCTCATTTGGAGCCACGTATACAAATAAGGACTGCTGTTCCCCCCATGAGTAAGATGCTAAGCTGTCTATACGTCCTGGCCTCAGGGAGTTTTCAATCCGGAGAACTGTACATGCATGGCCTGGCTCAAGGTACATTCTCTGGGGTGTTTGATAACTTTCTGAACGCCATGGTACGTATCAGTAAGCAATACATAGGATTCCCACAGAATGATGGTGATTGGAGGCGCCTGAAGCGGGAATTCTTTGATATTGCTCAATTGCCCAATGTCTTGGGAGCCATTGATTGTACCCACATTGCGCTGCGTGCTCCAATTGATGACTTGCCCTTCAGAAATCGCAAACATTTTCATAGCCTCAACGTGCAGTATGTTTGTGACGCACGGATGAGGATTATGCATGTGTATGCGAATTTTGGAGGGGCTTGTCATGATGCCCGCATCCTCTCTCTGTCGTCCCTGTGGAGACAGTTTGAGGAAAGACAAATGCCCCCTGGTTATCTCGTTGGTGAGTATTTGTGCTCAACATGGTTAATTATTTTGACAATTGCCCCTGTATTTTTTAACTGTTAGCGTCATGTTCAGCTATAGGATTACATTTAACCATTTGTTATTTACCGACGCTAATGTCTAGTTTTATTGAAAAGCAGATATGTAGCATGTCTTACCTTAAGTGTTCAGATAGAGAATGCAATGTAACCATGTAGTTAGCATTTTACACAAGGTTTGGTTTAGTCAAAATACGCATATGTAGCATGTCTTAGATGAAATGGCAAGATATTAGCTCATGCAATTTAACCCTGTCATTGTCTTTTTCCGCTAATGTCTAGTTTTATTGAAATTCAGATATGTAGCATGTCTTACCTTAAGTGTTCAGATAGAGAATGCAATGTAACCATGTAGTTAGCATTTTACACAAGGTTTGGTTTAGTCAAAATACGCATATGTAGCATGTCTTAGATGAAAAGGCAAGATATTATCTCATGCAATTTAACCCTGTCATTGTCTATTTCTGCTAATGTCTATTTTTATTGAAATGCAGATATGTAGCATGTCTTACCTTAAGTGTTCAGATAGAGAATGCAATGTAACTATGTAGTTAGCATTTTACACAAGGTTTGGTTTAGGAGAAATACGCATATGTAGCATGTCTTAGATGAAAAGGCAAGATATTAGCTCATGCAATTTAACCCTGTCATTGTCTATTTCTGCTAATGTCTATTTTTATTGAAATGCAGATATGTAGCATGTCTTACCTTAAGTGTTCAGATAGAGAATGCAATGTAACCATGTAGTTAGCATTTTACACAAGGTTTGGTTTACCGTCTAAAGTGGCGGTTGATGACGTCTGCTCTGACATCAAGTCCCTCGTCCTGGAATTCCCCCTCTAGAACAGGATCATCCTCCTCATCTCTGAGGAGGTCTCTGTCCACCGGGACGGCCTGCAGCATCATGAGTCATATTGAGCAGAACAAACCTCTGTGTGACATTGAACCATAGTCATTCTAGAGTATCCCTTTCTGATTATGTACATTTTAAGTAATGTGTAAACAAAGTTATATTTTTTAAAATGTATGCAATATGATGTATTTGAATGGACATGAAATATTACATTTATGTTCAGCATACATATATTGTTTACATGTGATATACATTATTATGTATAATTTTAATTTTTGATATTTAAATATAATTTTTAATCAACAATATAATGGTGTATGTATTTCATTAATTTAAAATCAATGTAATGATTATCTTTAAAAAATGTTGATCAAAGTTAGAGCATAGACACCATATGATTTTAAATGTATTTTATGAATATTTTACAACGTGTGTATTAACTTTGTTCCATTTTTATTATTTGTCATTTCAGATTGGCATCTGATGACTTCCTGGAATATTTAATTATTTTCAATTAAATATATGTTTATTTTTAACAGATTCTAATATATATCAATATAATCTGTAAATAAATACAACTTGGACTCCCATGACTGGTAGTTGGCTATTTGACAAGCACATGCATAAGAGAAAATAATGCATTAATAGTAGAAAATAAAAATCTTCAGAGAATATTAAAATATATCTTTTAACATTAATTGGGGAGTCAGATTCTTCAATGCTTTTATATTTAAAAAGTATATATTAAAAATATTTAGGATATGTATTAATATTATGATTGTTTTAACATTTAATAAGGTGAAGTGGTTCAATTACATGAAAGTGACAGTGTTGTTGAATGTAAAAAGAATTGTATAAGATCATGTATCTTCCTTAGGTATCTCAAAACATTATTAGAAAATATTTTACAATTATTACATTTATAAATGGTAGGTCATTTAACTTGATATTTTTACAAAATTAGTTATTGGATGCCAGGTTAATCTATGTAATTTTCTAGTGGAGTCATTTAACTATACTTAGTAATATTATGTATTTATTACAATCTTACCTCTTGGGTTAGACATCAAATATCTATATAGAATGTAATTTCCCCTTTAGTTTATTTTGTCAATGTTAAATCAAAATACAATATGTTTGTGTCCTTAAAGGGGTCATTCAAAATGTATATTTTGTATACATTGTAACAAATATCATACAAGAATTTAAACATATTTAGAATGTACTATAGAATTACATTCAGTCTTTAAATATACTTGTTAAAATACAAATAAATGCACATATCTTAGTCAATGATATAAGGCATCTATATGCAAACAACAATCAGCATCAAAATAGCCTATGTAGAGATGTATTTAATCCACGAATATATATATAATTACAATATAATGATTGAATAACAAAACATATTAAGTTGGTCAAATATAAGATTATTATACAAAATGCATACATAACATATAGCTTAATGTCCCTCTACGCTGAAGGCTAAAAAAGACCTCATTTAATAAATATATTTCAGTCAGTGTGTAAAACAATCTAGAAGTTCATCTAAATTTGCTTTACTCATATGTTAGACTCATTTAGCAAAATGAAGGTGCCTAGGTTTATGATATATTAAGCATTATTGTTAAATGTTTATTTAAAGGGACATGAACTCAAAATATACTTAAAGGTAGCCATTTAAAAAAACAATGATTTATACATTCTGAATGAGTATTCTATTTTAATCAACTTTAAAACTTGTCTCATATTATGAATGCTCATTGTGATGTTGCTATCATTACTTTAGAAATAAGGCAGTAAATAGCTAATTTATTTGCTTCAGTACTCTGGACAGAACTTGATTGTTTGGAATAATTGATGCAACAATCGTCAAGGACAACCCAGGTTTTTATTAAACAATTGTCCGTAATATAAAATATCATTATTGATTTGCAAAGAAACATAACAAGATAACTTAACATTTGATAATCGTATTAAATAATAAAGTTGATTAACATTTCATGCTCAATCACCAATGGTAAATTTGTTTGGACAGTGTCCCTTTAAGAGATTTAAAGAGTGTATTTACTTCTCTTCCTATCTTGACATACTTTGCTTGAAAAGCATATCGAGATAGGCTCAGTAGATGAAGATTGGTGGATGCACAGAGATGCCTTATGTGATTGTCTCAACCATGTGCATTTAAATTTCTTCTGTTGAGGATATATAAATACTAAGAGAAAATGATTTACAGTTTAAAGTCTAAACAATCTTCTATCTCTACAGATCATTTGATACAATTGTTTGTTTGTAATGTCTCTTTAAAACTAAATACGCCATTGCACAATAACATATATGAGCACTTCAGAGAAATACAAGCTCGAGGTTTATTTGCGAATAACAAAGCTGTAGTTTAACATTTATAAACAGATTATCCAAGTTACTGACATTCTAACCGGAATTTTAACATTAATAAATATTGCGTGGGAAACGCATCTTCAAACACCAGATTAGCATATTTAAACATTAGTGTAATGTCACGCAATAGCACACAATCAATGTGCATTATAAATACATTTAATAGAGCAATGTCAATACTTCACAATCAATTTATTTAAAGAACAATAAAGACATACAATAAATGTGTATTTGTATTAAAGAAACAGACCGTTATTAAACCGAGAAATGTCTACAACATTAATAATGTGACAGGATTAGATTTTAAACAGTATTTAATCATTAATATTTCACGGATCCCGGATATTAAATCTGCGTCACACATATCCGCATGACAGGCCCATGAGTTACAAATAAGTCTACATGAAAAATGAAGTTACAGCACCACCAAGCGGTATGTGTAAGGAAGTTACTAAGATATGAAACATTAAGGAACGGCCAATCAGAGTTCATCACACAAACACAACTTGAGTCAGGATGGTCTCACAGACATTATAACAATATTTCAAACTTTTATCCAATCAGATGTACAGATAAATTGTCCCATGGTGCATCTCATGTTTACTTCACCATATAAAAGTCCATTACACGTTGCCATCTTTGTCAGTTCTCTAATGCCTGCAGGCAGTTTATATTATTATAATATATTTATTGGACAACCCAGCAGGCATGTCAGTTCCCAGGTTCACCAAGGAGGAGAGCGCTGCACTGGTCCACGCCGTCAAGGACTTTTATCCCCAGCTGTTTGGGAACAAGAGGAGCTCGACAGATGCGCCTGTTAAGAAGGCCCTCTGGGAGTCTATCACCAATGCGGTTAGATTGGTGTGTGACGTCCAGAGGACCCAGGATCAGATCATGAGGAGATTCGGAGATATGAGGTTGCGTTTATCGAAAAAAGTCAACCTCATAAGGGACTGGGTACAAGCCCGTAAAAGAGGGGGCCAAAGAAAGGCCCCGCGGAAACTGTACCTACTCCCTTATGAGGTGACTTTATGCGAGCTCCTCAATCTCCGGGTCCCCAAAAGATTTAGATCCTCGCCATCCTCGGCCTCCTCTTCTTCCCTCCCAGCTGCGGGATCTCAAAGTCCTGACGCGGGGGACAGGGCAGATGCTTCTCCGTCCGGTGGCCTGGGAGGAGCCGATAGAGAATCTGAACCAGGTAATTATCCAACTTCATATAATATTTATAATTTTAAAAATCAAAAATGTGTATTTAGTCAGATACTAAACCTATACAGATCTCACAACATACACTACATATGATGTTTAGATATCTGATTTTAGATTATTGACACATGAAATAGGAATGATGTTTCTTGCGCTCTACAGAATATGCATCACAGAGCGGAAATGTAATTTCGCATCCACGTTAACATGGGTTTGCGGAAATTGGCATTGCTTTATACATGTTGTTCAAATGACGGATGCGTAATTCCGCTTGGAATCATTGCGCAATGATCGCGAAAATGGCATTTCTCATCCACGTTAACATGGGTTTGCGGAAAGTGGCATTGCTTTATACATGTTGTTCAAATGACGGATGCGTAATTCCGCTTGGAATCATTGCGCAATGATCGCGAAAATGGCATTTCTCATCCACGTTAACATGGGTTTGCGGAAAGTGGCATTGCTTTATACATGTTGTTCAAATGACGGATGCGTAATTCCGCTTGGAATCATTGCGCAATGATCGCGAAAATGGCATTTCTCATCCACGTTAACATGGGTTTGCGGAAAGTGGCATTGCTTTATACATGTTGTTAAAAATTAAATGGAAATTCTTAGATTAGTGAAGAATACAGTATTCTTATTTTAAATATTATATCTAATAAAAAACGAATAATACTAATAAATTATAACATATGGCCATCAATTGATGATTATGTAATAACAAGCAGATATTCTTAAAGATACAGTAAACAACACAACTGATTGAAAATAAGAGTCCAGGATATATTTATCATTAATTTAATTGCGGAAACTATTAACTCATGGGACTACCAAAGGATTAATATTTTTCTATTGATTTGATATTAATGTAAATATTTTAAACATGGCATGATTAGTATTAATGATATGCAATCCTCATTTAATATATTACAGATATGGATGTGGCTGCTGGATCCTCAAGCCAGGGCTTGTCACAGTATGGTATGTCTCATTTTAATTGACATTTGTCTTAGAAACATGGAATGAACATTACATACTAAATACACATTGTTCAATATTTATATGTAATGTCTATTTAATAGATGAAAATTATATAATTATTCGGATATCCTTAAATAACATATTTGATTTTAATTGCATGCTCAATACCATTCATTACATCAACATATGGAGTAGATAATTCATTAACAAACAACAACATTGTGGAATCTATTTAATTTTAGATTAAAGGGATACTGAGCTACAATTATTAATATTGTCTTTCACATACAGTATGCAATATTAATAAACATAAAATATAATACTATCATCATATGTGACATATTCTATTGCTAAATGTAGTTTAAAATAAAGAAAGTACGTTTATGTGCATCTAAATATTTGTTGACCAACCTGGGTTTATATTGATGATTGGTGGATACCTTCAACAAACAATATTTATTGAATCCAATATTCCTTATCTGCCTTTAAGATTAATATCGAACAACATTCTAATTATAATAGGAGTCAATGTTAAATCATTTTTTACATTTTGAACATAGAAATCAATTATTTAAATTAATCATGTCAGTGTCCCTTTAAGACAAAATAGATTCATTCATCTTTACATTTTTTTTATTAAAAACTATTGATATATAAATCTAATTATCTGTTGGAGTTACTTTATAGATATCTGCATACTCTAACAGCACCATGATTACATATTTGTAATAATCAAGTTTGTTATGTATTGTGATAAATATGTGTTGTGTCCTAAACAAGATTACTGTACATTGAAAAAATGGGTCGATGTGACACATGTTTGTTTAGATTTGTCAACAGATGCTCCTCAATATGTGGTTTGTGTGTATTCTTGTAACTTCTTAAGGACATATGACGGAATAATTCCGTCATAAAACAATTGAGCTAAGTGAAAGCTGTGTCCTTAAAGGGTTAAGAACATTGATCATTGGGTATATTTAGATATGCAATAGCAGCATCTGAGATGAATTTGATGTCTAATGTAGTCTGACATTAAACATATGTTCAATACAGATATGTTTACAGAATCCCCTTGATTCAATCAAGCATTTTCTGGTGTAATGACTGCTCTATTCTTCACATTTTAAAGTTGATTAATGTTAAAATTCTAGACAGATGTGATTTAGTGATATCCAAAATGTGTTTAATAATATATATCTATATCATTCATAGAGAGAGTTGGTGTGGGAAGCCCACAGGAATCCAGCAGTGACATAGAGCCGCCTTTGCGGTCTCCTGGTAAGTCCATTGACTCATTTATATGTAATTGAAGGTGTATTGCTAATCAATATTATGATCATGATTCCGATGAAGCATAACATTATAAAAAAACATAGAATTTATCTTCTGTTTATATATTTATTTTTTATATTGAGCGATTAATAATTTCTACTTTATTAGTCTACACATTTGTTATTCATAAGATGTCTAACATATGTTTTTTTCAATTTGTTTTTTTGACAACAGTCATCAAGTGATACACACATGAGAAATCTTAAATGTTCTATGTACTATGCTTTTATGAATTTAACATTAAGACAAACAATACATTAATATTCTGATTTATTGACAATAACAAATCTATTGTCATTTGTATGCTCCATCAAAATGATGTAAATCATAACTTTGTGTGTGTATATCTTTAATGCAACATTGATGTGCGTATTTGAGCAACAGTAACATATGTTATAATATCTGATCTTAAGGTGTACACAACATGTTATGTTTTACAGAGATTGATGTCACATGTGGGATGGAGGAGGAAGAGGCTGCCTTGGAGTCTGATGGTATGTGAAATATATCTATCATGTTTCCAACATGTTTCTTAGTTTGAAATCATTTTATTGAAGACATTCAAAGTCTACAGCTTTTTCCCTTTAAAAAGGAATATTATTTGTCTGTTCAAATACACTACTGCCCCCTTTCTATATCAGGCAGCATGAAAATCTGCTTGTATATATTTTTTTAAGAATATATAATTCATGCCATCATTATGTCACATGCATATTCCATGCCAAAACACAATAATAAGTTTCACATTGTACAGACAGTCATTGAGATTCATCTGAGTGCCTATATAGATACCATATCCTCATTTCAGAATAGTTTACAGATTCAAACACACTTCGAAGTATATTGAAAACATAATCAATTTGAAATGCGTTGATTTGATGTCAGGATGTATGAGATGTTAATATATTTCTTTTACATTTTCAGATGGATCCACCACTTCTGGTCATCTGGATTCCGCCCCTGCCCAGTCACAGACCCCTCCCCGTGCACACACCCCTGACCATGGCCACACCTCTGCACACACCCAGAGCACTTCCCATCACCAAACTCATGTCCATGCCCCGACCACTGCCAGCCCTTCCCATATTTCATATCCTGTCCCTCCCAAAAAACGCCCATACACCCCCCTTCGCCGCTCTCCCCGTATTCTGGCCCGTACAGCTGTCCAGACCCAAACTCCCCACTCCCCAGCTGTACGGCCTACCCTGGAGCAGCAGCTCACCACTCCCCAAGCCATTCCCATCCCTCCCCAAGCCATTCCCATCCCTCCCCAAGCCATTCCCATCCCTCCCCAAGCCAATCCCATCCCTCCCCCCTGTTTAAACCTTCATTGTCCTGGGTGTCAGATTGTCCTTCCCAGACACAGCTGTAAGTATCATTCTAAATACACTTTATAAGATACTTAAAGGTACAGTGAAGTTAAATTGGTTAAATTGTGATTCAAATCCAGCATGCAACGTTAAGCCAATGTATAATAGAATACTCTTATGAATTATTCGTCATTCTCTTGATATATTTATGGAAAACAACTTATTCCTATAATTAGTTTAAACAATAAAATAAATGTGGCCATCATTTCTTTATTGTTGGATGAATGTATCCATCAACCAGCATGCACAAACAAAGTTCATCAACAAATATTGGCTTCCATAAAAACCAACATTCTTGCATTCAAAATATAGCTTGACAATTAAAACATATAATGAATATGTGTAATTTCTAAAGATTTGTCATGTCATGCTCTATCTGAATCAGTCCATTAAATATTTAGGTTCATTGTCCCTTTAATTGGATATCACTACATATACCAAACACCACTACTTGGATCCAAAATTTTATGTCCAAATGTGGATACATTATCTCTTGTCTAACCCAGTGGGAATTTAATTTCTTCTGGTTGCTATGTTTACACAGCTTGTCCTCAATGCCAAAATGTTTAAGGATAGGTGTGCCTACCACAGTCTAAATTGAATTTTTAAATTGCTGATGTAAGTACAATGTAAATCCTTTAACAAGATTTGATACACTCAAGCTGTATAAGTGGATCATCTAAAAACAATTAAAGGGGACAACATGTTTGAGTAACATGAGCCTTTAATGATTTCTGTCTGTCTGAATAACCTAATTCATGTGTAAAGAATATATGAAAAATAATTTATGTAAATAATTATTTTTCTTTATGATGACAATGTATGTATTAAAATATTTTATTCTGTTGTGTAATTATCCTTAATATTTAATTTTATTTTATTTTAGGCTGTGACTCAGCATGGCTCATGCTAGAAGGGATAGCAAGAGTAGAGCAGGCCGTGTTGAGGAACGCAGATGTCCTGAGAGGGATGAACAACACCATGCAGGCCCAGCTCCGGGTTCAGGACTTGACTCTGCGTGAAATTATGCAATTACGTTCAAGGCCTGAATCTGGAGCTGGACATGCACAGGACAATGAAGATGATGACCAGTAAGTGGAGGATCTGGATATGCTCCATGGTGGCAGATAATAATCCTCCGTCCACATGTTGAATTAGTATTTATATTGTTGCCATTTGGCCTTTTTATCAGTTTATTGTTGTGCCTGTTGCACTCTTTTACCTTGTCATGTGTCTCCAATGAGGCTATGCTGGCCCTTGGCAACTCTCTTCATGGACTGTGATGCACTGTGTTACCTTGCCATGTGTCTCCAATGGGGCTATGCTGGCCCTTGGCAACTCTCTTCATGGACTGTGATGCACTGTGTTACCTTGCCATGTGTCTCCAATGGGGCTATGCTGGCCCTTGGCAACTCTCTTCATGGACTGTGATGCACTGTGTTACCTTGCCATGTGTCTCCAATGGGGCTATGCTGGCCCTTGGCAACTCTCTTCATGGACTGTGATGCACTGTGTTACCTTGCCATGTGTCTCCAATGGGGCTATGCTGGCCCTTGGCAACTCTCTTCATGGACTGTGATGCACTGTGTTACCTTGCCATGTGTCTCCAATGGGGCTATGCTGGCCCTTGGCAACTCTCTTCATGGACTGTGATGCACTGTGTTACCTTGCCATGTGTCTCCAATGGGGCTATGCTGGCCCTTGGCAACTCTCTTCATGGACTGTGATGCACTGTGTTACCTTGCCATGTGTCTCCAATGGGGCTATGGTGGCCCTTGGCAACTCTCTTCATGGACTGTGATGCACTGTGTTACCTTGCCATGTGTCTCCAATGGGGCTATGCTGGCCCTTGGCAACTCTCTTCATGGACTGTGATGCACTGTGTTACCTTGTCATATGGCTCATATATTCCTTATTTTTACAAGATTATTTATAAACGTTGTGTATGTTTTCTTACATACTAATAAAATACATTTTATTTCACAAATCTTTGTCCTCATTCTTCCTGTTATTTTTTGAAAGCTCTAGTTTATGTTGTTTATCCTTAAAGGGACCTAACAAATATATTTGTTATAATGAAATCATATATGTAAGACAATAGTAAATGACTTTAAGATTAACATCTCCAATGTAATCTTATTATTTGTGTTTATATTATTTTCTCTTAGCTCTATCATTGCCTGATTATGATTAGCAGAGTAATTTCTTTATATATGTATATATATTTTTGTATTTGTGTATATATGTATATTTAAATGTTCAGATCCATGTGTGTATTTATAAACTCTGCATGAATTGATGCACCTTTACCAAATGATCTGAGTATTGATACAATGATATAATCCCTGTAAAGTGTTAATTTTATTTAAAGAGTATTGACTATGTGTATGCTCTTTTTAAAAACAAAATAATGTCCCTTTAAGTGATGTTGATCACTATTGTAAATGAATGTATTTCCATTTGTAAAGCGTTTTTGTCCTTTTTACAAGAACAAGGACATATAGTTTTATTAATAAACAATCTTATTGTAATGTTGACAGCACCTGTATTTCATTTTCAAATCTATATTATTGTCAAAGTGTAACCAAATCAATCTCTGTGTGTAATGCAAATAATGTAGATGATGAATATTAGTTAACTAATATGTTAACAAAATACATCTCCTCCCATATATGGCTATCGGTAGGCTGACAATAATTAAACTTGAATAAATGACACGTTTAATCAATACATGTATAACTATTGTTATTCAACAACAATCCAAACATATCTTAAAACATCAATGGCATATGTATTTCTCATGTGTATCTTTTAAATGTTAAAGATATACACCATAGCTATAGTTCAAGGGACAGTCAAGTCCGAAAAGATGATTCATGATTTGGTGACATTCCTAGATAGCAATCTACACACATACTAGTTCCTAAAATATAAATACGTTTCTTAGTGATATGCCAAGATGTCACTGAGTCCTTGTATTGTCTGCGTTTTTTCAGCGATCTCGGATGCGCCATGTTGCTTAAGACGTCACCTGCCAGGCTGTCCAATGATTCCTTGTATTGACTGACGTTCTTACGTGATCAGGAATATGCCTTTTATTGGATTGCGTTTTGACGCGATCAAGGATGCGCCTTTTTTTTTTTGTGCGTTCTTACGTGATCAATAATGTGCCTTTCATTGGATGGCGTTCTTACGTGATCAAGGAAGCGCCATGTTAAGACGGAACATGTAAAGGTAAAAAAACGTGTGATTGGATTGCGTAGTCCCGCAATATTTGTGCACGTTAAAAACGTTTGTGACTGCATGCAATTTTACAAAGCTTGCGAATATGTATTATTTGCATCATGTTACATTGTTGACCCGTAGCTGATAAAGACCAACACATTCTCTTTTGCTGGATGTCTGGTTGAATCAACGAACGAAAGCAAAATGTTTTCATGCATAGGATATTTATAGGCAAGTGCAAATCTCTCCAGTCCATGTTTAATATGTTTGTCAACAATGTTCCTTTTTCTGAAAAATTACTGTTGTGTTTAATGTTGAACATATCTAATTAATAAATATGTGCTATTGTGTTTGAATAAAGTAATCAATATGCATTTATCATATGCTAAATATATGATGCCGACTTCTTCTAAATGTAATTTCGTTGTATATTTTATGAAAGGTTCATTAGACACTCACATTATAAATAAAAATATTTGATTTTGTCTCTAGTTAGATAGTCCATTGTTTAACCAATCGGTTTATTTTGTCTTGTGTTGTAATAAAATGTAAGTAATTTTCTTACTCCTCGCAAAGCCAATGAGTTTCATGTGAGTACCATCTCCAGCTTTGTCCAGTTTGTGTAAAGGGTCTTTTCATATGTTAATGATGGGGTATTGTGTTGTTTTACGGTTGTAATGGTGGTTCATCTATATTTTCAATATAGCTAACCCTATTTTATTTGCAAGTGTTTGAAGCTTTTTAATATTGATATCAGTATATGTTAATCTTGTTGTTTGTAGTAGTGTCTATTACATACAGTTATGTAAAAAATATAGGATACTGTCCCTTGAATGCAAATGTTGTTTTTTGTATCATGTATGAGATCCACATAGTTTAATCTTCAAATTTATTTTTGTTAGCATATTTCCCCCCCCCACTCCTAAAAGGACTTTAAACCATATTCATTGTTAAAAAAAAAATATTTACAATAAAATATTAACACAATAATGTCTCTTAAAGAAAATAGACTTTATTTAACACGTCAATATAAATGTTATTTAAAATTTTTTTTTTTTACTAAGTACATGTAGATATACCAACAAGCTTAAAATATGTGTTAGCATATGTAATGTTGTTAAAGGGACAGTTTAGAAAAAAATTTTTTTAAACATTATTCGAAAAGTCAATTCTGTAATATCAAGGATATCAAATGTTTATCAACAATTGAACATTTGTCTGGGTTTATTTACATTTGCTCTCTAAACCTATGAGGTTGGTGTGCTCATTTCTTAAATCTTGAAGAGTGCTTGTAATCATTATACAATTTGAGCACTAGAGGGCATTTGGATAGCATTTGTATATGTAAAACCTTGTGCTCATACAGCATATTATTGACCATGTATTGATCATTGATATCTAAAATGTTGTTATGTCAGAACAACAAATAAGTGGTCATTTTTCATAGTCATAGATACAAGGGTAAGCACATAAGTCACACATGTATTTCTCCATGTTTTGTTGTTTCAAACTTTATAATGCGTAATACAGTGTTTTCTTTGTAATCAATAATTTTCTGACTGTCCCTTTAAGCTGTGTTATTGGCATTCAAACAGTAATATGCCATCATGGATAATTGTTATGGTAATTTAGTTAGCGATTCGGGAAACAGTTTGGACATCACATCACAGAAACCAATCAATATCATGAACAAGGATAGGTATGTGATGATGTGGTTTTCACACACTTATAACCCACACTCTGCAAAGAATCTTCCTCCATGGACCCGGTCCCATAGAAGTCGATTATATACAGAGTGTGGTCCACAAGTGTATGAAAACCACATCATCACATACCTATCCATTACACAAAAAAAATATTTGAAGATGGAAAAAAATACTTACTTCCTCTTCCTTCCCCTCTTCCCACGGGGCTGAGGCTCTGGGAGAGGCAACTGCCGACTCCGAAGAGTCCTCCTTGGAGCTGTTGTGGGAGGAGTGGAAGGAAGAGTACTGGGACGACCAAGGTGAGGAGTAGATGGCTGAGGAGGAGGAGAAGATGGATGAGGAGGAGAAGATGGCTGAGGAGGAGGAGGAGTAGATGGCTGAGGAGGAGGAGGAGTAGATGGCTGAGGAGGAGGATGAGATGGGCCGGCAGGAGGAGATGGCCCAGCAGCAAGAGGCCCAGCAACAAGAGGCCCAGCAACAGGAGGTAGACCAGCATGCGCCTCCCGGAAAAATGTGAACATTTCCTGATGTAGATTAAACATTCTTGTTTGTCCTTCTTGTATTCTATTCAGTATATTGATTATTTCATTTTGGCCTTGAATTATTTGATTCTGCCCATCAAGTATTCTGCGTCGTCCTTCTATGTTTTCTATCCGGGAGGTACGCATCTGGTCTATGTACTCCAGTAGAACCCGCACCTCCGCTATTTCTTCTTGTTGTGCCTGTTGAACCCGTGCACGGCGGGGTGCCCGTGCACGGCGGAGTGCGGGTCTTTGAGGGACCTCTGGTTCCGCGGGTTCCGCGGGTTCAGCGGGATCCTCCTGTGCTTCCGGGGCCTCTTCATCATCTCCCGTGCGCTGTTCGTCACGGGGGGCCTCTTCCCTCCGAAGTGGGAATTCCTCACCACCACTCTCATCCCGGGGAGATGCAGGAGGCTGTGCTGCCTCGTCCCCAGACTCTGTATATAAATAAAATAAAAAAATATATATATATATATATTAGCATATTTGCAAATCAAGGTTTAAATGACTTAGCTTACGATACAATTACAAATGCAGAATCATTAATCCACTTTGAAATCTAACAAACAATCAATACGATTTCCGCTTTTTCTAAACCGTGTTTGTGATATCTGGTCAATGTGAATGTTTTTGCGTTTGTTTTCAGTCTGTTTAAATGCACACCTAACCTATAGCCTAGATACTGATGTAACCGCAAAGTAATAGAATGCGTGTAAACAGCGTAATAGCATTAATCTGATCCTTAACACATGAAACCCAATGTTTTATCTTTCATGATTTAGAAGCATACATTTAGTATCAACTTTCGAATGTACTTTTCTTATCTAATTAGCTTCATTCTCTGGATATTCTTTGCTGAAAAGCATATCTAAATATGCTTATAAGATGCTGATTGTTAGCTGAATATAGCTGCCTCCTGTGATTGTTTCACCGTGTGCATGGCTATTTCTTCATTAAAATATATCTCAAGAATGAATCAAATTAGGTAATATAAGTACATTTGAATGTTTTGTCAAATTGTATTCGCTACCTCAATCATGAAAGTAAATGTTTGCGTATAGTGTCCATTGAAATACATTCGTATGTGAAATTATTGTTCAATGAGCTTACCGTCAGATGAGAGTGGCAGGTTCCCGGTATCGATTCCTCCGATACGACTACTTCCACCTCGGAGATGCTGGGCCGCAACATTTCCTCCCATCTGCAGTACTCCATTTCAAGGGCAGGGCCGCCACCGGTCCCTGCGGCATGTCGGGCCTCCAGGCTTAACTTTTTTTTAAGTTCAAGTTTACAGTCCCGGTACCGATGTTTGATAGAATCCATATCCCGGTTCCGGCCACCCACTGCATTGACTGCATTCCTAATCTCGTTCCAGAGCCTCCTCCTGTCAGTCGGGGTAGTCTTCTGGTGCTGCAGCATCCTATGCCTGGCCATATAGGCCTCTACGAGGGCCTCCTTCTCCTCCATCGTAAACCTCGCCTCCCTAGTCGCCTTGGCCTTCCCCTGTGACGATGCCCTCTGTTTCCCGGACTGTGAAGCCCTACTCTGACCGCCACTGGGCCCAGCCACTTGGTCATCTTGAACCAAGTGGCTGGGTCCACCCACCGCTTCCACCCCCGCTTCCTGCCCCCCTTCCTGCCCTGTTCCTCTCCCCCTCCCTCTACTCCCCCCTCTACCTGTCCCCTGCCTGGCCTCCATCTCCTCCCTAAACTAAACCCCAAATAATCAAACAAAAAGTGAGTGTGATGAAATGAAAGGGGGTCAAAATAAAGAACTAAAAAGACAAAAAAGGTGCTTAAAGTGTGAGGGATGTAAAAAAAACAAAGAGGGTAAGGAGTATTTAAATAAACGAAAAGAATAAGACTAAAAGGAGGATATGTAAACTAAATGTAACTAGGGGATGGGTATGGGATGGGTATGGGGTATGGGATGAGAGTAAATGGGATGAAAGGGAATGGGACTACAAGGAATGGGGTATGGAGTGTAGTATGAGGGGGTAGGGGGTATGGAGTGTATGTAGTGTTATTGATAAGTGTATGTATGTATTGAATGTGTTTGCGTGTAAATGTGTTAAGTGTACAGATAAATCACTCGCTCGCTAACTCACACTACTTCTAATTCTCAATAACAAACACTCCCACTAACGCTCACTAACTACCACTAACTGACGCTCACACTAACAACTATCACTAATAACTCCCACTAACTCACTCACGCTCCCACTAACAGACTCTCTCCCACTCCCACTAACTCCCACTAACTCACTCACTCTCTCACGCTAACACTACCAACTGACTCTCTCACGCTAACACTACCAACTGACTCTCTCACGCTAACACTACCAACTGACTCTCTCACGCTAACACTAACTCACTCTCAAAAATTCTCAAACTCTCTATTCTTAAATCTCCAAAGACCCACCAGCAACACAGTCAAAGAAGCCATGCTTGTGTGGTGCTTATATACCCTGTGTAAATGTTTAATGATGTCCCAATTTCCATTGTAATTAGTGTTCAGGTGTGCTTTATTAGCAATTAATATTATTGCAATGTGTATTAGGTGTGTGAATTTGCGCATGCTCATTTAGAGTTGGTATTTGTGGAATGTGTAGAATGCGATGATGTCATAGTGTTCGTTTTCGCTTTCATTGTCCAAAAGTATTCTTTTTAAATGTGAATTTGCGATGGTGTGTTCTTCGTGAAGTGTTGTATATGTATGTTTTTCATAATATATAATGATATTGAATGCGATTTTGTTTCTAGTGTATGTATATATTTTTTAATCCTTGTTGTTATTGTGCGATTTTCCGCATCTTAAAGTATATGCGTATTCCCCGTATAAATAGTATTAAAACTTCTCCCGCTTGTGAATGTGTAATGCTTGTGTGCTTTGTTGATTGATTGTTGTTGTGACATTTGCGGCGTGTTATTGTTGTGCATGATGTGGTATGCGTCATATGACCGAGCTGTGCGTATTCTCGCGAGATCGAGTGTTAGGTGAAAAAAGTCAATTTATTTGATTTCCCATTGATCTCTATGGGAGACTGTCTAACGCGGGCAGGATTACGCGTGTGACATACACGCGTTAGGAGCATCGTTAGATGGTCTTATATTAACTCTAAATACCGGAGTCAAACAATGACGTGCGTTAGACATAAACACGCGTGGCGTTAACAGCCCATCTACCGCCGAACTCTAAATCTAGCCGTTAGTGTTGGTAAACATGGGTCCGTAATCGGACCGACCTGATTGGTCATGACGTCACGGTCTCGGGTTGGCGCCTTTGATTGGTTCTGAAAAGGTGGGTTTGTCTAATCCTGCCTTACTATTGGTGTGTGAATAGCCATAATTTTAAGAGCCATAATTTTAAGAGTATGATGTTTCCTTGAACTATAAAAATAGGAGTGCTTTAGTACCAGTGTACTGGTATTTTCTAATGTAGATCTTCTAGGTATCCTGGTGTAATTTTCGCTTTTAATTGTTCAAAAATAAAGGATTTTTTCAACCGTAATGATTGAAACTGTCAGTTGATTTTCAATGGACGTAGCTTTTTGACGAATTGTTCAAATGTTATCTTACGAAAGATGGACTTTAGTTATCGGCGTAGTAGGGGAAGATAATAGTATCTTATATTTTCTTTCTGATGGTGAGAGACATATGTTTTTTTACGAAAAAATGGATATTAATTATCGGCATAACAGGGAAGGGTGGTTATAACTTCTTATTTTCTTTCTAATAGTGAGGGGCATAGAAGGTTTTGGGTACTTATGAGATCTAATTAAGTGGTTTTTCTTCTTTAAAAAGTTTTCTATATATTATACCTTTTCCTAATTTCATTAGTATCTTTTTGGTGGTATAGAATCAAGATGTTATCATACATCAGCGGAATAAAGAAGAGGGATCAGTACTTACCCTAATAGGATATGTGTATTAACCTAAAATGAATGGTATTGTACACATATCTATAGGTTGAATATATTTGATCCTTACCTATAGGGAGGTTGATGTTCCCTATATGACTTAGGGGACGTCAAGATGTGGGGACTTTTGATGCAATTTGGGTCTCATAAAAGTGTAATTGTGTCATCTTTTAATCTTTACCCTTATTATATATTTTCTGGATGTTCCTTATCAAGGTTGGAATCATAAAATGTAATTTTGAAAAACGAGTGTCTTTGGTCGAAGGGGATTACTTTTCTGAGGTATCTGCTTTTAATTTAAAATTGCTACTCAAGTAGAAGCATATTAAGAGGGATTAGTTCAGTTAGGGAAGCTTCAAATTGTAGTGGGTCTTATTTTTAAAACCCAATATTTGGTTATAGAGTCTTTTTTTAAAACTGAGATGTCTACTTTAGTAGAAACCTTTTGAGAGGGGCTGATTTGGTTAGGAAGATTCATTTTGTTGTGGATCTATTTTTGATTTAGAATGTCCGATGTAATTAGGTCATGTTGAAAAGGTGCGACAAGTCTTCTTTGTTGTTAAGACCTCTTGGGTATAGACAATCTAGGTTGAAGATCCATCTGGATTCCGCTGTGAGGAGTCTTTTTCCATAGTTCCCTCCTCTCCAATCTTTTTGGATCTTTTGTATCCCTAGGAAGGTCAATTCTTTGGTATTACCTTTGTGTTTATCTACAAAGTGTTTGAATAGCGCTGTATCTGCATTTAGTTTCTCGATCTGGAGCAGATGTTCTCGCATCCTATCTTTCAGGGTTCTAGAGGTCTGGCCTACATATTGTAGGCCACATGAGCATTGGAGCATGTATATAATGCCCTTGTCTTGGCATCTGATTAGATCCTTGATCTTATATGTTTCCTTGGTGTTATGGCAAATGAAGGATGATGCTTTTATACCGTGTTTGCAAGACTTGCATGATATGCACGGGAAGAATCCTTTAAGTTCTTTTCCAAACACATTTGTAGTTTTGGCAGTCTTTTTCTTCGGTATGCTCAGGGCTAGTTTGTTTTTTAGGTTCTTGGTTTTTCTGTAAATGAACCTAGGTTGAATAGGGAGTTTCTCACCTATCAGATCATCGTCTTTTAGTATGCCCCAATGTTTTTTAAATATTTTCTCAATGATATTTTTGTTATCACTGTACTCTGTAATCATCGCTATATCCAGTGACTCTTCATTTGTTATTGTTTTTGGTTTTTTATATTTGGTGAGGGTGGATCTGTCGATCATCCTGACCTCTTGAATTTTCTGGTCCAATTCTGTCTCGTTGTACCCTCTCTCAAGAAATTTATGTTTTATCGTTGTTGCCTGTTCTTCCCATTTGTCTACAGTGGAACAGTTTTTCCTCATTCTTAACAGTTGACTCTTTGGTATGTTATTTTTCCAATTGTAATGGTGGCAACTGGTCATGTGTATATAGTTATTGCTGTCCACTTGTTTAAAGTGGGTTGAGGTCTCTAGCTTTCCGTTTTTCACTTCGATTTTTAAATCGAGGAAGATTATGTCGGTCTGGCTACTGGTATATGTAAAATGTAGGTTATTCTTGTTTTTATTCATGATTTCAAAGGTGAAGTCAAGATCCGATTGTGTCCCCTTCCAACCTATATATGGGTAAATGGGAGCATATCTTTTGGGAATCCTGCCCAGCTAGCGCGGACCTGGTCCTCTACCGCCGTTATATCGACGATATACTTATAGTCTGGAAGGGGACACAATCGGATCTTGACTTCACCTTTGAAATCATGAATAAAAACAAGAATAACCTACATTTTACATATACCAGTAGCCAGACCGACATAATCTTCCTCGATTTAAAAATCGAAGTGAAAAACGGAAAGCTAGAGACCTCAACCCACTTTAAACAAGTGGACAGCAATAACTATATACACATGACCAGTTGCCACCATTACAATTGGAAAAATAACATACCAAAGAGTCAACTGTTAAGAATGAGGAAAAACTGTTCCACTGTAGACAAATGGGAAGAACAGGCAACAACGATAAAACATAAATTTCTTGAGAGAGGGTACAACGAGACAGAATTGGACCAGAAAATTCAAGAGGTCAGGATGATCGACAGATCCACCCTCACCAAATATAAAAAACCAAAAAACATAATTTATGCTTACCTGATAAATTCCTTTCTTCTGTTGTGTGATCAGTCCACGGGTCATCATTACTTCTGGGATATAACTCCTCCCCAACAGGAAATGCAAGAGGATTCACCCAGCAGAGCTGCATATAGCTCCTCCCCTCTACGTCAGTCCCAGTCATTCGACCAAGAATCAACGAGAAAGGAGTAACCAAGGGTGAAGTGGTGACTGGAGTATAATTTAAAAAATATTTACCTGCCTTAAAACAGGGCGGGCCGTGGACTGATCACACAACAGAAGAAAGGAATTTATCAGGTAAGCATAAATTATGTTTTCTTCTGTTATGTGTGATCAGTCCACGGGTCATCATTACTTCTGGGATACCAATACCAAAGCAAAAGTACACGGATGACGGGAGGGATAGGCAGGCTCATTATACAGAAGGAACCACTGCCTGAAGAACCTTTCTCCCAAAAATAGCCTCCGAAGAAGCAAAAGTGTCAAATTTGTAAAATTTGGAAAAAGTATGAAGCGAAGACCAAGTTGCAGCCTTGCAAATCTGTTCAACAGAGGCCTCATTCTTAAAGGCCCAAGTGGAAGCCACAGCTCTAGTGGAGTGAGCTGTAATTCTTTCAGGAGGCTGCTGTCCAGCAGTCTCATAGGCTAAACGTATTATGCTACGAAGCCAAAAAGAGAGAGAGGTAGCAGAAGCTTTTTGACCTCTCCTCTGTCCAGAATAAACGACAAACAGGGAAGAAGTTTGGCGAAAATCTTTAGTTGCCTGCAAGTAGAACTTGAGGGCACGAACTACATCCAGATTGTGTAGAAGACGTTCCTTCTTTGAAGAAGGATTTGGACACAGGGATGGAACAACAATCTCTTGATTGATGTTCCTGTTAGTGACTACCTTAGGTAAGAACCCAGGTTTAGTACGCAGAACTACCTTGTCTGAGTGAAAAATCAGATAAGGGGAATCACAATGTAAGGCTGATAACTCAGAGACTCTTCGAGCCGAGGAAATAGCCATTAAAAACAGAACTTTCCAAGATAACAATTTTATATCAATGGAATGAAGGGGTTCAAACGGAACACCCTGTAAAACGTTAAGAACTAAGTTTAAACTCCATGGCGGAGCAACAGCCTTAAACACAGGCTTGATCCTAGCTAAAGCCTGACAAAAGGCCTGGACGTCTGGATTTTCTGACAGACGCCTGTGTAACAAGATGGACAGAGCTGAAATCTGTCCCTTTAATGAGCTAGCTGATGAACCCTTTTCTAAACCTTCTTGTAGAAAAGACAATATCCTAGCGATCCTAACCTTACTCCAGGAGTAACCTTTGGATTCGCACCAGTATAGGTATTTCCGCCATATTTTATGGTAAATCCTTCTGGTAACAGGCTTCCTAGCCTGAATCAGGGTATCAATAACCGACTCAGAAAAACCACGTTTTGATAAAATCAAGCGTTCAATTTCCAAGCAGTCAGCTTCAGAGAAGTTAGATTTTGATGTTTGAATGGACCCTGTATCAGAAGGTCCTGTCTTAGAGGTAGAGACCAAGGCGGACAGGATGACATGTCCACTAGATCTGCATACCAAGTCCTGCGTGGCCATGCAGGTGCTATTAGAATTACTGATGCTCTCTCCTGTTTGATTTTGGCAATCAATCGAGGAAGCAGCGGGAAGGGTGGAAACACATAAGCCATCCCGAAGTTCCAAGGTGCTGTCAAAGCATCTATCAGAACTGCTTCCGGATCCCTGGATCTGGACCCGTAGCGAGGAAGTTTGGCGTTCTGGCGAGACGCCATGAGATCTATCTCTGGTTTGCCCCAACGTCGAAGTATTTGGGCAAAGACCTCCGGATGAAGTTCCCACTCCCCCGGATGAAAAGTCTGGCGACTCAAGAAATCCGCCTCCCAGTTCTCCACTCCCGGGATGTGGATTGCTGACAGGTGGCAAGAGTGAGACTCTGCCCAGCGAATTATCTTTGATACTTCCATCATTGCTAGGGAGCTTCTTGTCCCTCCCTGATGGTTGATGTAAGCTACAGTCGTGATGTTGTCCGACTGAAACCTGATGAACCCCCGAGTTGTTAACTGGGGCCAAGCCAGAAGGGCATTGAGAACTGCTCTCAATTCCAGAATGTTTATTGGCAGGAGACTCTCCTCCTGATTCCATAGTCCCTGAGCCTTCAGAGAATTCCAGACAGCGCCCCAACCTAGTAGGCTGGCGTCTGTTGTTACAATTGTCCAGTCTGGCCTGCTGAATGGCATCCCCCTGGACAGGTGTGGCCGATAAAGCCACCATAGAAGAGAATTTCTGGTCTCTTGATTTAGATTCAGAGTAGGGGACAAATCTGAGTAATCCCCATTCCACTGACTTAGCATGCATAATTGCAGCGGTCTGAGGTGTAGGCGTGCAAAAGGTACTATGTCCATTGCCGCTACCATTAAGCCGATCACCTCCATGCATTGAGCTACTGACGGGTGTTGAATGGAATGAAGGACACGGCATGCATTTTGAAGCTTTGTTAACCTGTCTTCTGTCAGGTAAATCTTCATTTCTACAGAATCTATAAGAGTCCCCAAGAATGGAACTCTTGTGAGAGGAAAGAGAGAACTCTTCTTTTCGTTCACTTTCCATCCATGCGACCTTAGAAATGCCAGAACTAACTCTGTATGAGACTTGGCAGTTTGAAAGCTTGAAGCTTGTATTAGAATGTCGTCTAGGTACGGAGCTACCGAAATCCCTCGCGGTCTTAGTACCGCCAGAAGGGCACCCAGAACCTTTGTGAAGATTCTTGGAGCCGTAGCCAATCCGAATGGAAGAGCTACAAACTGGTAGTGCCTGTCTAAGAAGGCAAACCTTAGATACCGGTGATGATCTTTGTGGATCGGAATGTGAAGGTAAGCATCCTTTAAATCCACAGTGGTCATGTACTGACCCTCTTGGATCATGGGTAAAATTGTCCGAATAGTTTCCATTTTGAACGATGGAACTCTTAGGAATTTGTTTAGAATCTTTAAATCTAAGATTGGCCTGAAAGTTCCCTCTTTTTTGGGAACCACAAACAGGTTTGAGTAGAACCCTTGTCCTTGTTCCGACCGCGGAACCGGATGGATCACTCCCATTAATAACAGATCTTGTACGCAGCGTAGAAACGCTTCTTTCTTTATCTGGTTTGTTGACAACCTTGACAGATGAAATCTCCCTCTTGGGGGAGATAATTTGAAGTCTAGAAGGTATCCCTGAGATATGATCTCTAGTGCCCAGGGATCCTGAACATCTCTTGCCCAGGCCTGGGCGAAGAGAGAGAGTCTGCCCCCCACTAGATCCGGTCCCGGATCGGGGGCTCTCGGTTCATGCTGTCTTTGGGGCAGCAGCAGGTTTCCTGGCCTGCTTGCTCTTGTTCCAGGCCTGGTTAGGCTTCCAGCCTTGCCTGTAACGAGCAACAGCTCCTTCCTGTTTTGGTGCAGTGGAGGTTGATGCTGCTCCTGTTTTGAAATTCCGAAAGGAACGAAAATTAGACTGTCTAGCCTTAGCTTTGGCTTTGTCTTGGGGTAGGGCGTGGCCCTTACCTCCTGTAATGTCAGCGATAATTTCTTTCAAACCGGGCCCAAATAAAGACTGCCCCTTGAAAGGTATATTAAGTAATTTGGACTTAGAAGTAACATCTGCTGACCAGGATTTTAGCCACAGCGCCCTACGTGCCTGTATGGCGAATCCTGAGTTCTTAGCCGTAAGTTTGGTTAAATGTACTACGGCCTCCGAAATGAAAGAATTAGCTAGTTTAAGGACTCTAAGCCTGTCCGTAATGTCGTCTAGCGTAGATGAACTAAGGTTCTCTTCCAGCGACTCAATCCAAAATGCTGCCGCAGCCGTAATCGGCGCGATACATGCAAGGGGTTGCAATATAAAACCTTGTTGAACAAACATTTTCTTAAGGTAACCCTCTAATTTTTTATCCATTGGATCTGAGAAAGCACAGCTATCCTCCACCGGGATAGTGGTACGCTTAGCTAAAGTAGAAACTGCTCCCTCCACCTTGGGGACCGTTTGCCATAAGTCCCGAGTGGTGGCGTCTATTGGAAACATCTTTCTAAATATTGGAGGGGGTGAGAACGGCACACCGGGTCTATCCCACTCCTTAGTAACAATTTCAGTTAGTCTCTTAGGTATAGGAAAAACTTCAGTACTCGCCGGTACCGCAAAGTATTTATCCAACCTGCACAGTTTCTCTGGTATTGCAACGGTGTTACAATCGTTGAGAGCTGCTAAGACCTCCCCTAGTAATACACGGAGGTTCTCCAATTTAAATTTAAAATTTGAAATATCTGAGTCCAATCTGTTTGGATCAGAACCGTCACCCACAGAATGAAGCTCTCCGTCCTCATGCTCTGCGAGCTGTGACGCAGTATCCGACATGGCCCTAGCATTGTCAGCGCACTCTGTTCTCACCCCAGAGTGATCACGCTTGCCTCTTAGTTCTGGTAATTTAGACAAAACTTCAGTCATAACAGTAGCCATATCTTGTAATGTTATCTGTAATGGCCGCCCAGATGTACTAGGCGCCATAATATCACGCACCTCCCGGGCGGGAGATGCAGGTACTGCCGCGTGAGGCGAGTTAGTCGGCATAACTCTCCCCTCGCTGTTTGGTGAAATTTGTTCACATTGTACAGATTGACTTTTATTTAAAGTAGCATCAATACAGTTAGTACATAAATTTCTATTGGGCTCCACCTTGGCATTGGAACAAATGACACAGATATCTTCCTCTGAGTCAGACATGTTTAACACACTAGCAAAAAACTTACAACTTGGTTATAATCTTTTTTAGCAAAAACGTACTGTGCCTCAAAGAGGTACTAAACGATTAAATGACAGTTGAAATAATGAACTGAAAAACAGTTATAGCATCAAACTTTAAAACAACACAACTTTTAGCAAAGGTTTGTTCCCATTAGTAAAATAACAATAATTAAATTTGACATAAAAAATACAAAGCAACGTTTTTATTCACAGTCACTATAAGAATTCTCACAGCTCTGCTGAGAGAATTTACCTCCCTTCAAAGAAGTTTGAAGACCCCTGAGATCTGTCAGAGATGAACCGGATCATGCAGGAAATATAAAAGTAACTGACTGGAATTTTTTGATGCGTAGCAAAGAGCGCCAAAAACGGCCCCTCCCTCTCCCACACAGCAGTGAAGAGAAACGAAACTGTCACAAATAAAAGCAAAAAAAGCTGCCAAGTGGAAAATAATGCCCAAATATTTATTCACACAGTACCTCAGCAATGTAAACGATTCTACATTCCAGCAAAAACGTTTAACATGATAAATAGTTATTAAGAGGATTAGTGACCTTTAACAGAGTAGTTCCGGTGAAATACCATCCCCAGAATACTGAAGTGTATACATACATGTCATTTTAACGGTATGGCAGGATTTTCTCATCAATTCCATTCAGAAAATAAAAACTGCTACATACCTCAATGCAGATTCATCTGCCCGCTGTCCCCTGATCTGAAGCCTTTACCTCCCTCAGATGGCCGAGAACAGCAATATGATCTTAACAACTCCGGTTAAAATCATAGTAAAAAACTCTGGCAGATTCTTCCTCAAACTCTGCCAGAGAAGTAATAACACGCTCCGGTGCCATTGTAAAATAACAAACTTTTGATTGAAGTCATAAAAACTAAGTATAATCACCATAGTCCTCTCACACATCCTATCTAGTCGTTGGGTGCAAGAGAATGACTGGGACTGACGTAGAGGGGAGGAGCTATATGCAGCTCTGCTGGGTGAATCCTCTTGCATTTCCTGTTGGGGAGGAGTTATATCCCAGAAGTAATGATGACCCGTGGACTGATCACACATAACAGAAGAAACAATAACAAATGAAGAGTCACTGGATATAGCGATGATTACAGAGTACAGTGATAACAAAAATATCATTGAGAAAATATTTAAAAAACATTGGGGCATACTAAAAGACGATGATCTGATAGGTGAGAAACTCCCTATTCAACCTAGGTTCATTTACAGAAAAACCAAGAACCTAAAAAACAAACTAGCCCCGAGCATACCGAAGAAAAAGACTGCCAAAACTACAAATGTGTTTGGAAAAGAACTTAAAGGATTCTTCCCGTGCATATCATGCAAGTCTTGCAAACACGGTATAAAAGCATCATCCTTCATTTGCCATAACACCAAGGAAACATATAAGATCAATGATCTAATCAGATGCCAAGACAAGGGCATTATATACATGCTCCAATGCTCATGTGGCCTACAATATGTAGGCCAGACCTCTAGAACCCTGAAAGATAGGATGCGAGAACATCTGCTCCAGATCGAGAAACTAAATGCAGATACAGCGCTATACAAACACTTTGTAGATAAACACAAAGGTAATACCAAAGAATTGACCTTCCTAGGGATACAAAAGATCCAAAAAGATTGGAGAGGAGGGAACTATGGAAAAAGACTCCTCACAGCGGAATCCAGATGGATCTTCAACCTAGATTGTCTATACCCAAGAGGTCTTAACAACAAAGAAGACTTGTCGCACCTTTTCAACATGACCTAATTACATCGGACATTCTAAATCAAAAATAGATCCACAACAAAATGAATCTTCCTAACCAAATCAGCCCCTCTCAAAAGGTTTCTACTAAAGTAGACATCTCAGTTTTAAAAAAAGACTCTATAACCAAATATTGGGTTTTAAAAATAAGACCCACTACAATTTGAAGCTTCCCTAACTGAACTAATCCCTCTTAATATGCTTCTACTTGAGTAGCAATTTTAAATTAAAAGCAGATACCTCAGAAAAGTAATCCCCTTCGACCAAAGACACTCGTTTTTCAAAATTACATTTTATGATTCCAACCTTGATAAGGAACATCCAGAAAATATATAATAAGGGTAAAGATTAAAAGATGACACAATTACACTTTTATGAGACCCAAATTGCATCAAAAGTCCCCACATCTTGACGTCCCCTAAGTCATATAGGGAACATCAACCTCCCTATAGGTAAGGATCAAATATATTCAACCTATAGATATGTGTACAATACCATTCATTTTAGGTTAATACACATATCCTATTAGGGTAAGTACTGATCCCTCTTCTTTATTCCGCTGATGTATGATAACATCTTGATTCTATACCACCAAAAAGATACTAATGAAATTAGGAAAAGGTATAATATATAGAAAACTTTTTAAAGAAGAAAAACCACTTAATTAGATCTCATAAGTACCCAAAACCTTCTATGCCCCTCACTATTAGAAAGAAAATAAGAAGTTATAACCACCCTTCCCTGTTATGCCGATAATTAATATCCATTTTTTCGTAAAAAAACATATGTCTCTCACCATCAGAAAGAAAATATAAGATACTATTATCTTCCCCTACTACGCCGATAACTAAAGTCCATCTTTCGTAAGATAACATTTGAACAATTCGTCAAAAAGCTACGTCCATTGAAAATCAACTGACAGTTTCAATCATTACGGTTGAAAAAATCCTTTATTTTTGAACAATTAAAAGCGAAAATTACACCAGGATACCTAGAAGATCTACATTAGAAAATACCAGTACACTGGTACTAAAGCACTCCTATTTTTATAGTTCAAGGAAACATCATACTCTTAAAATTATGGCTCTTAAAATTATGGCTATTCACACACCAATAGTAAGGCAGGATTAGACAAACCCACCTTTTCAGAACCAATCAAAGGCGCCAACCCGAGACCGTGACGTCATGACCAATCAGGTCGGTCCGATTACGGACCCATGTTTACCAACACTAAGAAAATTAATATGGAAAAATAAGAAAAATATAGACTCCCCGACTCCCATTGAAATATAGACCTAAATAGAAATATGTACTCAATTCGCATATACGATCTATAAAACCGATCGTAAAAATTACCTAGACCGGAAGTGACGTCACGTTTTCCACGGAGGTATTAGGAAAGGGCTAACAACAAAAGAAACCTTTCTAAACAACAGAACGTCAGAATTTATTATCAGTTCACACTAAAACAAGTAAACTACACACAACTCTATACTATATTTAGCCCCAAAACAAGATAGCAAAATCGGCAAAACCGGAAGTGAGTAATAAATCACTTCCGGTCAAACAAACTATATAAGGCCGCCACCAGTATACTAAAACCAGTCTTGAGAAAGGCCTAGCACGGGCCGAAACGCGTTGACCAGCTGGTAAGCCTTATTTCATTATTTGCTGAACATTTAGGACAATCTACACTATATTTTTTTTCTCTTCTCTCTCTACAGGTTATCGTTCTCTGTTTTTTAATTTTTTAATTTTTATTTTTTGTTTTTTGTTTTTGTTTTTTTCTGTTTTTTGCACTACTACTTTTTTGCGCAAATATTTTTCATTGGATTGAAGGTTAAGGATCTTTAGGAATAATGGATTACTGACAATATATTTTTTCACACCATTATTGACACTCTTATTTTCAACATTTGTACTGTTCACTGGGATTTAGGAAACTCAGCAACCGGAACAATTAGAATCATTTCAGACTTTTCACTCCACTAATTTTTTCCATTTTTTTCACCGGTTTTGATCTACACAATAATTTGGACTACACTGTTGTGGAATATATATGTATATTTCTTTGAGATATATTTTTTGAGGATTATTTTTGATTTTTTTAGAGCACATTTTGAAGTTCCTTTCACCTACACAATTAGAGGAGTTTTTTTTTACACATCTTCAACTTTTTCTCCTCACATTTTAATTTATTTTATCCATCAGAGAATCCCCAAACAAAATCATCCGAAACTATATCTTTCGCTGCTATTGTATAACTTAGTATTGTATACTATTACCTCTATATTCTATTTTACTGTTTTACTCTATTTAAATTTGATTTTACTTCACTGTTATTTATCATGGATCCATGAAGCATTGTATGTTTACCTGAGACATTATATGTATATTTGTTTTATCTGTAAAACATTTTATTTATGTATTAAAAACATTTTTTAGACTACACTGAAGTTTAAATCTTAATTAGATTTTACATTTTATACACCTAGCCTCCTTAGGGTAGGCGCCTTGGGTTACACCTCAATTTTCTTAGGTTTATTTAAGGTTTTTTGGGGGGGGGTTATTTTTAGAGTAGGGTCTGGGCAGTAAAAAGATCGAAATGCCCTTTTAAGGGCAATGGGGAGCTTAGGTTTTTTTAGATAGGGTTTTTATTTGGGGTGGTTGGTTGTGTGGGTTTTACTGTTGGGGGGTGTTTGTATTTTTTTTTACAGGTAAAAGAGCTGATTTCTTTGGGGCAATGCCCTGCAAAAGGCCCTATTAAGGGCAATTGGTAGTTTATTGTAGGTTAGGTTTTTTTTTTATCTTGATAGTGCTATTAGATTAGGTGTAATTCTTTTTTATTTTTGATATTGTTTATTTTTATTTTTTGTAACTTAGTGTTTTGTTTTTTTTGCAAATTATTTTTTTTTATTTTTTGTAACTTAGCGTTTATTTTTTGTAATTTAGTCATTTTTAATTGTAGATTTAAATAATTTGAGTAGGGTTAGGTTTTTAAATATGTAATTGTAGTTGGTAGTTTAATGTAATTTTAGTATAATAGTTAGGGTAGGTTAATTAATAGTTTAATATAATTTTAGTACAATAATTAGGGTAGGTTAATTAATAGTTTAATATAGTTTAATTTAATTCTACAGGTAAGTTTAAATTTATTATAAGATAGGGATGTTGTAATTTTAATGTAAAGTTAGTGGGTTGTTAGGTTAAAGGGTTAATAGCTTAATTTAGTTTATGGCGATGCGGGGGGGCTGGCGGTTTATGGGTTAATAGGTTTAGTAAGTGGTAGTGATGTGGGAAGCCAGGGGTTTAGGGGTTAATACATGTATTTAGGTTGCGGTGGGGTCCGGGAGCGGCGGGATAGGGGTTAATACTTTTATTTAGTTGCGGTGGGGTCCGGGAGTGGCGGGATAAGGTTAATAACATTATGTAGGCGGCAACGATGTCAGGGCAGCAGATTAGGGGTGTTTAGAATCGGGGCTTATGTTAGGGTGTTCGGTGTAAACTTTACTGGTTTTCTACCTTAGAAATCAATGGGATATCTGGCAGCATCGAACATAAGCTTTTGCTGCTTTCAGACTCCCATTGATTCCTATGGCACCAGGGTGGCAGATTGAAAACCAGGTATGCTGGGCCGGAATAGCCGCGAGCGTACCGGTTAACTATTTGATAACTTTGAAAAAGTGTCAAATAGTGCCGAATGTATTTTTGGAACATCTGTAATGCCGTATACATCGATCTGTGTCGGATTGAGACCGGCGGATCGTATGTTACGTCACAAATTTCAACTTTTGCCGGTTTGTAGGCTTTGATAACTAGGTGAAATCAAGCTCACCACAATTACGATGTGGAATTCCAGCGTATTTGCGGTTGACGGCTTGAAAAATATCTCCCTGAGTGATCCAATATGCATTTTTAATATTTATTCTACTGTTCACTGTTTCTATAGATTAATTCATATTGAATTTAGGGCTAGATTATAAATTGAGCGCAAAATATCGATTCTGCGAAAGCAATATTTGCGCTTCACTTAGTAATACCAGCGCACGTAAATGTGCGCTGGTATTACAAGTAAGGTGCAATGGAAACGCGACCTCGCGTTCGGATTGCTCATGAGAGCGCGCTTCCATAGACTCCAACGGGAGCCTCGTTCTTATGCCGAAAGACAAGAATGAGAACCTAGCGCAGTTATGCCAACCTTAACCCCTCATAACTGCGAACTCATGGTAGCAATAACCAACCACTTGTAATGGCTGGTTATTTATTGAACGCTCTTAAACCGGCGCAATAAATTAGTGCTCCGCTTGTAATCTAGCCTTTAATGTTTATTCCTATAGATGTACATTAAAGTCTATGAGAATCAACCTTTAAATGTAAATATTGAAATGTTCATATTTTACATTTGGGTATTAAAAGAACAGTAAACATTATGAGGCCGATTTATTAAGTTCCGTTTGGAGCTTGATGCCCCTTGTTTCTAAAGACCGCTGCTCCATAACTGGTCTGCCTGCCCTGAGGTTGCGTACAGGAATCAAGCCGATCGAATACGATCAGTTTGATTGACACCCCCTGTTTGGCCGTGAATCTGCTGGTGCAATGATAAAGGATGACAGCGTATGCTGGCGGCATTTAGCGATGTGAAGCAGACACGATACACTGCATCGTATCATGTCTGCTTGCATTTTATATACCCCTATTTGTTTTCCACCAATGCTTTTGTGACTTTCATCCTGCTACAGTCTATTGAGTGGGTGGTAAAGCATTTTGACTATCTGTACCCTCTGTCTGCTTTTAAAGGGACAGTCTACACCAGAATTTTTATTGTTTAAAAAGATAGATAATCCCTTTATTACCCATTCCCCAGTTTTGCATAACCAACACAGTTATATTAATATATGTTTTACCTCTGTTACTACCTTGCATCTAAGCCTCTGCAGACTGCCCCCTTATCTCAGTGCTTTTGACAGACTTGCAGTTTAGCCAATCAGTGCAGACTCCTAAATAACTCCACGGGAGTGAGCATAATGTTATCTATAAGACACACGTGAACTAACACTGTCTAACTGGGAAAAACTTTCAAAATGCTCTGAGCTAAGATGCGGTTTTCAACGGTTTAGAAATCAGTTTGAGCCTAGCTAGGTTTAGCTTTTCAAAAATACCACCAAGGGAACAAAGCAAATTTTATCATAAAAGTAAATTGGAAAGTTTTTTGAAAATTGCATGCCCTATCTATTTTCCCTTGGTTGAAGACCCCCGACTGCATTAATGACCGTGTAAATGGCTTTGAAAGGTAAAAACAAATAAATCCATACTTACATTACATCATTTTTAAAGTGGTGCAGTAATGCCCAAACGCCAGTCCATTTGTCCATGAGGTGGTAAAATTGGTGACTTGAACACCTGGGTAACCCTGGGTTATTTCTTTGCACCACGCAAGTAGTGACTGAGTCGCCCTAGGGCTAAGAGGGGCAGCTGATTTTGGTGGTATCTAGAAAAACAAAACAAATCAATGGTTCGTAATCTCAGACAACTATCAAATTAAAGAAAGTTTCACTTTGTCAGTAGGTTTTTTACATATAGATTTTTTGTATAATTAATAAAAAATGACAAGTGTGAAGAAAAAGAAGGAAACAAAACATAAATACAGATATCAA
Organism: Bombina bombina; assembly: GCF_027579735.1. Taxonomy (NCBI): domain Eukaryota; kingdom Metazoa; phylum Chordata; class Amphibia; order Anura; family Bombinatoridae; genus Bombina; species Bombina bombina. The sequence continues at coordinate 42,397,381 of NC_069502.1, forward strand.
TAGAATTAATGAAATTCAAATGGACATATTTATTAAAGGTCTTAAAAACTACAGGGAGAAAATAGGAAAACAAAGAATTAAAGGGACAGTACACTGTAAACTTGTTTTCCCCTTGTTTTTCCAGTGACTTGTTATACAGCTGCAGAGTATAGAATGTACAAGAAATTACATTTTCAGGTTTATTTGTGTATATGAAATTGCTGGTTTTGTGCTTTAAAACCACAACCTATTGAAATGGGTTGAGCTTGCAGGTAAAATGAGATCTCATTATGTTATCACTTTGTGTACTTTCTTATCTTGTGTCTGTTTGTAAACCAAAGACCAATACTTAGAGAGAACAAGGACAAATGTCATTTTATTAGATATCTCTTCTGCACCCCACTGGGAGAGCTATTTCTTCTGCTACCTGTGTGTTTACATAGTCTGGACTTCAGTAAAGAATCTTTCAGTAAAGGTGGGGAAACCACAGGCTAAATCAGCTATTTCAAATGGCACAATAAGGGTAAAGGAGCCTACTTGTAAACAATTTAATACACTCCAGTGGGTAAAATGGATCTTAACTTGAAACAAATAAAAGGATATTTTTTTTTGGTAAACTGTCCCTTTAATGGGTGGGAAGAAATAAGCTGTGGATACAAGTAGAGTCCTCAATATAACAACTTTATCAGTAATTGCAGTACAATAATGAAAACTCTATAGTGATTTACTAAAAGGGGTAGATATATTTAATGTTGGGCGGACATGAGACGCTGTAGAGGATCATGTTGAACCCGAAATCGCTAAATGCTAACAGCATACGCTGTCAGTATTTAACATTGCACAAGCATTTCTTGTGAAATGCTTGTGCAATGCCACCCCCTGCACATTTGTGGCCAATAGGCCACTAGCAGAGGTTGTCAATCATCCCGATCATTTCAGATTAGGATGATTGCTGACCTTAAAGGTGGCGGACAATTAAAGGAGCAGGGGTCTTACGACCGCTGCTTCTTAACTTCAGTTTCTGGCAAGCTGGAAACTTCGGGCAGAGACAACCCCCAAATGCAGCCATATGCTGCTGTTTCCACACGAGCCTTCAGGCTTGCCGGACACAGGAGTTAAGAAGCAGCTGCACCTTAACTCGTCCGCCACCTCTGAGGCGGCGGACAGCAATCAGCCTGATTGGATACGATCGGTTTGATTGACACCCCCTGCTAGTGGTCGATTGGCCGCGAATCTGCAGGGGGCAGTATTGCACAAGCATTTCACAAAAAATGCTTGTGTAATGATAAATGCCAACAGTGTATACTGTCGGCATTTATCGATGTGCGATGGACATGATCCTCTACAGCGGATCATGTCTGCCTGCACAATGATATTTGGCCCCAAAGTCTCTAGATCCTATCATTAAAAGTGTTCTACTTGGAAGCTTATACAGCAAAACAATACAAAAAAATCTTTCCTTTTTCTTGGTGTAGGGAGTAAGGGAGTCTGACACAAGTTTTTTATTTCTTCAAATATGAATTTTACCTGAGGGAAATTGATGATGTAATTTCCTTCTATTACAACTAGCGGTAATCGTCGATCCGCTTTATTGGGTGGGGTTATCAGATTTGTTGTAATGATGCTGCTAAATTGTGATTTGTAAGAAGAGCTTGGTCTGTAAATATAAAATAAAAACATTGTGTATTAGTTGTTGCTTTCAGTGTATCAGGAATAAACATACAGTATATTCTAGCTTTTCATTACAACAGATTCATTTTATTTTCAGGCAAGAAAAAAGAGAAGATGTTTAGATGCAGCTATATCATATGGAAGAATGACTTTTTTTAATGCAGCGTCCCTTTTATTTGCCCATATGTACCTTCTACAGGTGCAAGAAAAGGTTTGTGAACTCTTTGGAATGACTTAAAGGGACACTGAACCCAAATCTTTTCTTCCGTGATTCAGATAGAGCAGCAATTTTAAGCAACTTTCTAATTTACTCCTATTATCAAATTTTCTTCATTCTCTTGCTATCTTTATTTAAAAAAGAAGGCATATAAGCTATTTTTTTGTTCAGAACCCTGGACAGCATTTGTTTATTGGTCAATTAAATTAATCCACCAATCATCAAGAACAACCGAGGTTGTTCACCAAAAATGGGCCGGCAACTAAACTTACATTCTTGCTTTTCAAATAAAGATACCAAGAGAATGAAGAACATTTGATAATAGGAGTAAATTAGAAAGTTACTTAAAATTGCATGCTCTATCTGAATCATGAAAGAAAAAAATTGGCTTCAGTGTCCCTTTAAGGGCAAGATTATGAGTAGAATGCAAATCGACACTCCCTGTCGGGCGTTAATTTCCCTAGAATTTAGATTTGTGTGCTCATCGGATTGCGCTCGTATTATGTAACCCTACAAGCACAAATATATATATATATATAGGTATAGTTACAGGTACATAAATATATATATAGGTATATGCGCTCTCTCCCCCCTCTTTTGCGCTCTCTCCCCCCTCTTTTGCACTCTCTCCCCCTTTTTTTTGCTCTCTCTTTCCCCCTCTCTTTTGCTCTCTCTCCCCCCTCTTTTGCTCTCTCTTCTCCCTCTTTTGCGCTCTCTCCCCCCTCTTTTGCACTCTCTCCCTCTCTTTTGCTCTCTCTCTCCCCCCTCTTTGGCTCTCTCTCCCTCTTCTTTTGCGCTCTCTCCCCTCTCTTTTGCTCTCTCTCTCCCCCCTCTTTGGCTCTCTCTCCCCTCTCTTTAGCGCTCCCTCCCCCCTTTTGCGCTCTTTACCCCTTCTCTTTTGAGCTCTCTTCTCCTTCTCTTTTGCGCTCTCTCACCCTTCTCTTTTGTGCTCTTTTTCCCCCCTCTCTTTTGAGCTCTCTCTCTCCCCCTCTTTGACACTCTCTCTCTCCCCCCTCTCTTTTGAGCTTTCTCTCCCCCTCTTTTGTGCTCTCTCTCCCCCTCTTTTGTGCTCTTTATCTCCCTCTCTTCTGCTCTCTCTCCCCTCTCTCTTTTGCTGTCTCTCTACCTCTCTTTGTCTCTCTCTCTTCCCCCTCTCTTTTGCTCTCTCTCTTTTTTTGCTTTTTGCAAAGGAAGAACACACATTTTGCTTGTTTTTTTTTTTTTTTATAAACAAACTAGTGTTAAAGCCTGTGTTCAGGGGCCAAAAGGTGTCCAACTCCCTCCCCCTACCTCATTTACCCACCACTCCCTAACCTCGATTCCCTCTCCCTCATCCTCCTCCCTCCTTCCCTCTCCCTGCCGCTCTCAGCATTTTTTTTTTGTGCAGTGCAGCAGTGGAGCATGCAGAAATAATGTGATCTTGCTACTTTTAGCGAGATTGCGGCAGAGAGCGGCAGAGCGTAATCTCTACTGCGCATCAGCGCTGGTCATTAAGGGGTTAAGGCCAGGTATGTTTGTCTCGCGCAGTCTCTATTGCGCATGACTGTGTTGGACAAACATACCTGGTCTTATATAATATAGCTATGTAATCTTATAAGTTTCTAGAGTTGATGGGGCATATTTCTCAAACTCCGTATGGAGCTTGATGTTCCTTGTATCCGGCGAGCCTTCAGGCTCGCCCGAAACAGAAGTTATGAAGCAGCGGGCTAAAGAGTTCACAAGAACTGCTGGTGAAATGATAAATGCTGACAGCGTATGCTGTTGGCATTTATCGATGTTTATTGATGTGCGTCGGACATAATACGCTACGTTGTATCATGTCCGCTCGCACATTGATAAATATGCCCGATGTCTGTTTTGTAGAAAACATGTAAAATGTGTAAAATTTTAGTAAATTCCACTTACTGATCACGTTCCCTCTTTTCATCTTTGTCCTCAGGACCTGTATGGAAATTTTCAATAAAAAAAAAATAACATTAAAGTAAAAAAATAAACCAAAAGTTACATTTGTAATGATGAAAACACATAATATGATCAGAAATATGATCTGTAATATTTATATCTGGGCTCTGACGTGTTAGGATTTGTATATGTGAGATCTTCAGCTTCCCAAAAATATCTGTAATGTGAGGGTAAGTCAGCAGGGATCTAGGCTTTGAAATATATATTAATTATATATATATTAATATATAGCATACTGAGGTAGGCTCATAAGCGTGCACATGCCCTGAATTCGGAGCTTGATAATTCGGCCCCTAAATGTACATAAGAAAGTTTATTTTTTAATATTTAAAAAAATATTTATTTATATAATTAGGATTTGTTATTACTTAAATATATATTATTTCAATATTTAATATATTTATATTCATATGTATAAATACCTTTTATTATAAAATATTACAGTCATCATATTCCATGCGCCCACAATGTTAGTTCATTAAAGTGAATGTAAATTTTGATGCTAAAGTGTCCGGTTTTTAAAACTTCGATTAAAAACAGGGGCACTTTAATTCATCAACATTTTCATTTGACTCGTGTTGTGAAAAAAAACTTACCTTTTAATCTTCACAGCAGCTCCAGCTTCCTCCGCCCGTTTCAAAGCCTCTTCCTGGGTCTAAAATGAGGCACCCGGCTTCCTCCAATCACAGCAGTGAATAAGACACTGAATCCCCTGGGGGGAAGCTGTGATTGGAGGATGACCTATCAATCATTTCTGACATCAGAAATAGCTTGTGAGACCGGGGGAAGCTGGAGCTACTGTGAAGTTTAAAAGGTAAGTTTTTTGTCACAACAGGAGTGAAATGTAAATTTTGATGAAGTAAAGTGCCCCTGTTTTTAATCAAAGTTTTAAAAACCGGGCACTTTAGCATCAAAATTTACATTCACTTTAATGACAATATACAGCAAGCTGAAGTCGTTAATGTAAATGTAGCATCAATTGTTTTTTCTCTTCTTCTATTGAATTCACTGAGAGCCAAAAGCAACCATTCACTGTCTGACTTTTTCATAGCTTTGTAAACTGCTATACCATATAGGGTTATCTTTTCTGGCAGACTTTAACAGCGATTAAAGGGACAGTCAACACCAAAATTCTTATTGTCTAAAAAGATAGATAACGCCTCTAAATTTCTGCCTGTTTCTAAGCCACTACAGACAGCCTCTTATCACATGCTTTTTTATTAGCTTTTCACAAATTCATGTCGGCCATATAGATAACATTGTGCTCTCTCCCGTGGAGTTTTACAGGAAACAGCACTAATTGGCTAAAATGCAAGTCAATTCATAATAAATAAATAGTCATGTGATAAGGGGTCTGTCTGCAGAGGCTTAGATACAAGGTAGTCACAGAGGTAAAAAGTGTATTAATATAACTGTGTTGGTTTTGCAAAACTGAGGAATGGGTAATAAAGGGATTATCTATCTTTTTAAACAATAACAATTTTGGAATTGACTGTCCCTTTAAGTTAAGTAAGGTGATCTTTGTTAGCACTATCTTGTGTTTCCTTTTGCACTACATAAATAAGTCTACCCCAGCATGCTATTACTAACCTTCATGATTCTGAAAGAGCATAAAATGTATAAAATGATGAAAGGCAGGTTGGTAGGCTCAGGAGAGTGCACGTGTATGAAGAACTATTTGGCAGAAGTTTTGCAAGAATACTTTTATCAATGCTATACATTTGCAAGATCACCAGATGGCGGCAGTATTTGCTGCCATGTAGTTCTAGAGACACGGGCACACCACCTTTGTAGGTATCATCTTCAACAAAAAATACAAGGAAAATGAATTTGATATTAGAAGTAAATAGGAATTTTTTTTAAATATTTGAATCATTAACAAAAAAGTTTGCGCTTAATGTCCCTTTAATATTTGATCAGGCCAGCATGTAGGCACGTGCACAGGTGCTGATTAGAAGGTGTGCTCTGTGCACAGTGTTTACTCAACCTGTGTGTAAGAAGATCAGAGTTTCTGTTTATGGTGTATTGGTAACGTGTGCGGGTAAATCTAGTGGATTAGGAGGCCATAGAAAATTAAGCAGAACTTTATCTGATTTAAATATGTTTTCAAATGTCAAATTGTAATGGATTAAAATGAGGGTCTATTGTGCATGTAGAAATGTGTATATGTGCCACATAAGATACACAACAATATCATCTCTGCTGTCCCTACCTCCAGAAACAACAACTTCTTCAACATCTTCATCTTCTTCATCTTCTGGGTTGATACCTGCTGTGAATAGAAATAAAAGATTTGCAAGAATTACAAGCCAATTTGTATTAAAGGAATTGCAATTTTACACACACACACACACATACATATGTATATATATATATGTGTACACACACATATACAAGTACATACACACACAAAAACTTGTCTCTCTACTTTAGACACAGCATCCACTGCTGCATTTTCACATGGAGGTCTCCACTTCAGCCATACTCCTAGATCTGGTAACAGACAAGGAGGTGGTGTAGGTATTTTACGTTCTCATTGCATCTTTCAACAAATACAACACATCTCTTCCCTCACATGTTTCTCATTCGGAACCCACATAATTTGCTTATTCTCTCCCCTCTCTAAATGTGTTGCAGTCATATACCGCGCCCCTGGCTCCTCAACTCAATTTCTAGATCACTTTGCGGCCTGGATACCTTATGGTGTATTGGTAACGTGTGCGGCTAAATCTAGTGGATTAGGATGCCATAGAAAATTAAGCAGAACTTTATCTGATTTAAATATGTTTTCAAATGTCAAATTGTAATGGATTAAAATGAGGGTCTATTGTGCATGTAGAAATGTGTATATGTGCCACATAAGATACACAACAATATCATCTCTGCTGTCCCTACCTCCAGAAACAACAACTTCTTCAACATCTTCATCTTCTTCATCTTCTGGGTTGATACCTGCTGTGAATAGAAATAAAAGATTTGCAAGAATTACAAGCCAATTTGTATTAAAGGAATTGCAATTTTACACACACACACACACATACATATGTATATATATATATGTGTACACACACATATACAAGTACATACACACACAAAAACTTGTCTCTCTACTTTAGACACAGCATCCACTGCTGCATTTTCACATGGAGGTCTCCACTTCAGCCATACTCCTAGATCTGGTAACAGACAAGGAGGTGGTGTAGGTATTTTACGTTCTCATTGCATCTTTCAACAAATACAACACATCTCTTCCCTCACATGTTTCTCATTCGGAACCCACATAATTTGCTTATTCTCTCCCCTCTCTAAATGTGTTGCAGTCATATACCGCGCCCCTGGCTCCTCAACTCAATTTCTAGATCACTTTGCGGCCTGGATACCTTATGGTGTATTGGTAACGTGTGCGGCTAAATCTAGTGGATTAGGATGCCATAGAAAATTAAGCAGAACTTTATCTGATTTAAATATGTTTTCAAATGTCAAATTGTAATGGATTAAAATGAGGGTCTATTGTGCATGTAGAAATGTGTATATGTGCCACATAAGATACACAACAATATCATCTCTGCTGTCCCTACCTCCAGAAACAACAACTTCTTCAACATCTTCATCTTCTTCATCTTCTGGGTTGATACCTGCTGTGAATAGAAATAAAAGATTTGCAAGAATTACAAGCCAATTTGTATTAAAGGAATTGCAATTTTAAATACACACACACACACACACATATGTATATATATATATGTTTACACACACAGACACACACACATATACAAGTACATACACACACAAAAACTTGTCTCTCTACTTTAGACACAGCATCCACTGCTGCATTTTCACATGGAGGTCTCCACTTCAGCCATACTCCTAGATCTGGTAACAGACAAGGAGGTGGTGTAGGTATTTTACGTTCTCATTGCATCTTTCAACAAATACAACACATCTCTTCCCTCACATTTTTCTCATTCGGAACCCACATAATTTGCTTATTCTCTCCCCTCTCTAAGGCCTAGATTTGGAGTTCGGCGGTAGCCGTCAAAACCAGCGTTAGAGGCTCCTAACGCTGGTTTTGGGCGCCCGCTGGTATTTGGAGTCAGTGATTAAAGGGTCTAACGCTCACTTTTCAGCCGCGACTTTTCCATACCGCAGATCCCCCTACGCCATTTGCGTATCCTATCTTTTCAATGGGATCTTTCTAACGCTGGTATTTAGAGTCGTTTCTGAAGTGAGCGTTAGAGCTCTAACGACAAATTCCAGCCGCCTGAAAATAGCAGGAGTTAAGAGCTTTCTGGCTAACGCCGGTTCATAAAGCTCTTAACTACTGTACCCTAAAGTACACTAACACCCATAAACTACCTATGTACCCCTAAACCGAGCTCCCCCCACATCGCCGCCACTCGATTTAAATTTTTAACCCCTAATCTGCCGACCGCCACCTACGTTATACTTATGTACCCCTAATCTGCTGCCCCTAACCCCGCCGACCCCTGTATTACATTTATTAACCCCTAACCTGCCCCCCACAACGTCGCCGCCAGCTACTTAAAATAATTAACCCCTAATCTTCCGACCGCAAAGCGCCGCCACCTACGTTATCCCTTTGTACCCCTAATCTGCTACCCCTAACACCGCCGACCCCTATATTATATTTATTAACCCCTAATCTGCCACCCTCAACGTCGCCGACACCTGCCTACACTTATTAACCCCTAATCTGCCGAGCGGACCTGAGCGCTACTATAATAAAGTTATTAACCCCTAACCCGCCTCACTAACCCTATCATAAATAGTATTAACCCCTAATCTGCCCTCCCTAACATCGCCGACACCTACCTTCAATTATTAACCCCTAATCTGCCGAGCGGACCTCACCGCTACTATAATAAATGTATTAACCCCTAAAGCTAAGTCTAACCCTAACACTAACACCCCCCCTAAATTAAATATAATTTTAATCTAACGAAATAAATTAACTCTTATTAAATAACTTATTCCTATTTAAAGCTAAATACTTACCTGTAAAATAAATCCTAATATAGCTACAATATAAATTATAATTATATTATAGCTATTTTAGGATTAATATTTATTTTACAGGCAACTTTGTAATTATTTTAACCAGGTACAATAGCTATTAAATAGTTAAGATCTATTTAATAGTTACCTAGTTAAAATAATAACAAATTTACCTGTAAAATAAATCCTAACCTAAGATATAATTAAACCTAACACTACCCTATCAATAAATTAATTAAATAAACTACCTACAATTACCTACAATTAACCTAACACTACCCTATCAATAAATTAATTAAATAAACTACCTACAATTAACCTAACACTACACTATCAATAAATAAATTAAATACAATTGCTACAAATAACTACAATTAAATAAACTAGCTAAAGTACAAAAAATAAGCAGGCGACGCGGATCCATCCTCTTCTTCCGTTGTCTCCCGACGAATGACGGTTCCTTTAAGGGACGTCATCCAAGATGGCGTCCCTCGAATTCCGATTGGCTGATAGGATTCTATCAGCCAATCGGAATTAAGGTAGGAATTTTCTGATTGGCTGATGGAATCAGCCAATCAGAATCAAGTTCAATCCGATTGGCTGATCCAATCAGCCAATCAGATTGAGCTCGCATTCTACTGGCTGTTCCCTTTTAAGGGCTATTTGTAATTTAGTATAGGGTAGGGCTTTTTATTATTTTGGGGGGCTTTTTTATTTTATTAGGGCGATTAGAATAGGTGTAATTAGTTTAAAATTCTTGCAATTATTTTTTTTCTGTAATTTAGTGTTTGTTAATTTTTGCACTTTAGTTAATTTTATTTAATTTTATTTAATTGTAGTTAATGTAGGTAATTAATTTAATTATAGTGTAGTGTTAGGTGTAATTGTAACTTAGGCTAGGTTTTATTTTACAGGTAAATTTGTATTTATTTTAGCTAGGTAGTTATTAAATAGTTAATAACTATTTAATAACTATTGTACCTAGTTAAAATAAATACAAACTTGCCTGTAAAATAAAAATAAATCCTAAGCTAGCTACAATGTAACTATTAGTTATATTGTATCTAGTTTAGGGTTTATTTTATAGGTAAGTATTTAATTTTAAATAGGACTAATTTATTTAGAATAATTTAAATTATATTTGTTAGGGGGTGTTAGGGTTAGACAGATTTAGGGGTTAATAAATTTAATGTAGTGGCGGGGGTGTAGGGGGCGGCAGATTAGGGGTTAATAAGTATAATGTAGGTGGCGGTGGGCTCCGGCGGTATAGGGGGTAAAACAGTATAGTATAGAGTGGGTGCTTAGTGACAGGGTACCAATAAAGCTGTAAAAAAGCCGAAGAGCAGCGAGATCAATGACTGTTAGTTAACAACAGTCTGCTGCTCATCGCTCCGTACTTGGTGCGCGGCTTTTTGACAGCTTTTTTGCTAATTTTGGAGAGCATATTCAGGTCCGCGGCAGCGATGTTAGGCGATCTTAGGCGAGCGTATTGGTGCCGGCGAATGCAGGTAAGTTCACATGTTGATAAATAGAGGCCATAGGGTTAAAATGAAGTGTAATAGCATATTTTATTTCATAGTGTATCAGAGAGTTTGTTTTGTGTATAATTAAATGGTATATCGCTTGTTAGTATCTTGTTTAATGTTTAATAAATCTGTATATATTTTTCCATATAGTTTTCCAAACTGAATCCTCTCCACAAATATAATTTGCTGTGTTTAAAAAGATATAACCTGATTAGAACTACATAAAAATAATACAAATATATGTGAGGTTACTGCTGAAATAGTCATAAATAATATTATAATATAAGATATATAACATGAGGAAGAAGTTTCTGCTCTTATACTGTGCTCTCACCTCACTACCTGTCCCCTCGACCCCATCCCCTTACAGCTTCTCCCCTCCCTCTCTTCTACCCTTACCCCTATACTCACACACAATTTCAACCGCTCCCACAGCACCGGTATATTTCCCTCATCTCTAAAACATGCACTGGTCACACCTATCCTCAAAAAACTTTCTCCTCAATCCAACCTCCCCATCCAACTACCGCCCTATTTTCCTACTCCCTCTTGCCTCAAAGCTTCTTGAAAAGCTAGTATATGCACGCCTATCCCATTTCCTTATGTTACACTCCCTCCTTGACCCACTGCAATCTGGATTTCACCCCATCACTCCACAGAGACAGCAATCGTTAAGGTTACTAACGACCTACATACAGCAAAATCCAAAGGCCACTTCTCTCTGCTTATCCTCCTTGATCTGTCTGCAGCCTTTGATTCTGTTGACCACCCTCTTTTTATCCAAAACCTCCAATCCTTTGGCATTTGTGACACAGCCCTCTCGTGGTTCTCTTCCTACCGGTCTAACCGTACCTTTAGTGTAGCCTTCTCTTGGGCTTCCTCTGCCCCATTACCACTTTTTGTTAGGGTACCGCAAGGCTCTGTCCTCAGTCCCCTTCTCTTCTCAACCTACACGTCATCATTAGGTTCCCTAATAAAGTCCTACGGGTTTCAATATCATTTGTATGCCAACGACACTCAAATCTACATCTCTGCTCCAGACCTATCTCCTTCTTTGCTAACCTGTGTCACTAACTGTCTTTCTCACATCTCTTCATGGATGTCCTTTCACTACCTTAAGCTAAATCTCTCAGAAACTGAGCTCCTTATTTTCCCCCTTCTTCTAAAATCTCCACCCCCATCTCTCTATAACTGTCGACAACTCCATCATTACCCCTACCTTGCATGCCCAATGTCTTGGGGTCACACTTGGCTTTCTTTCACTCCTAACATTCATTGGCAAAATCCTGCTGCTTCCACCTTAACAAAATCTCTAAAATTAGACATTTCCGTACACAAGACACAACTATGATTTTAATCCACTCTCTCATCCTTTCCCGCCTTGACTACTGCAACTCTGTCCTCTCTAGTCTCTCTAGCTGCCGTCTAGCTCCTTTACAATCCATAATAAATGCCTCTGCCAGGCTCATCTTCCTTACACGTCGCTCTTCATCTGCTGCACCTCTCTGACAATCAGAGATTAAACGCAAAATTTTGACTCTGACGTACAAAGCCCTCAACTGCACTGCTCCCCTCTATATCTCAGATCTTGTCTCTATATACTCTCCTGTAGCCCATATGCTGTAGCCCACTTTGCCCAGAAAATTGTTGCAATTACAAATGTTTAGGCATTCTAGTGTTTATTTATTTTGTTTGTTTTGGTATGACACAAAAAAGTGGAGAAAAAAAGACAAATCTGACACATTCCAAAAATGGACTGGACAAAATTATTGGCACCTTCTCAAAATTGTAAGAAATAATTGCATTACAAATTGGTGATGCTCCTGTAATTTGTAATTAAACTCACCTGTATCGATTAAAAGGTGCTGACAATATAGAAATCACACCGGCAACCTGTTATATTGGTGAAAAAAGTAACCTTTCTGTTGTGTGTCTCTGTGTGCCACACTCAGCATGGAGAAGAGAAAGAGCAGCAAAGAATTGTCTGAGGATTTGAGAACAAAATGTGTGGAAAAGCATGGACAATCTCAAGGTTAGATAGAAGTCAATCTCCAGAGATCTTAATGTTCCTGTGTACACTGTGCGCAACATTGTCAAGAATTGTACAGCCCTTGGCACTGTAGCTAACCTCCCTGGACGTCGACAAAAGACATTTTTTTTTATCAAAGATTGCAACAAAGGATTGTTTGAATGGTGGCTAAAGAACCTTGATCAATTTCCAGGCAAAGTCAAGCTGACCTTCAGACACAGGGTACAAGTGTGTCAGCTCGCACTATACATCGGCATCTGAATGCAAAGGAACTCTATGGTAGGGGACCCAGGAGGACCCCACTGCTGACACAGAAACATAAAAATGACAGATTGGAGTTTTTCAAAACTTACCTGAGGATGCCAAACTCCTTTTGGGAGAATGTGCTGTTGACAGACAAAACAAAATTACAGCTTTTTGGTAAAGCCCATCACTTTACTGTTTTCAGAAAAAGAAATGAGGCTTTTAAAGAAAATAATACAGTCCCTACAGTCAAACATGGTGGAGGTTCACTGATGTTTTGGGGTTGCTTTGCTGCTTTAGACACTGGATGTCTTGACTGTGTGCATGGCATTATAGTAGAGCAGTAGTATGTAGAGCCCAGTGTCAGAAAGTTGCGTCTCCCTCATGGGTCAAAAAGCACCCAGAAATGGATTAAGACAAAGCACTGGAGAGTACTGAACTGGCCAGCAATGAGTCCAGTTTTCAATCCCATAGAGCATCTGTACAGAGATCTCAAAACAGCAGTTGGGAAAAGGAACCCTTCCAATCTGAGAGACCTGGAGCAGTTGGCAAAAGAAGAGTGGTCCAAAATTCCAGTAGAGAGATGTAAGAAACTCATTGACGGTAACAGGAAGCAATTGATTTCAGTTATTTTTTCCAATGGGTGTGCTACACAATATTAAATTGAGGGTGCCAGTAATTTTGTCCAGTCCATTTTTGGAGTTTTGCATGGATGGTTTGATTTGGCTTTTTTTTCTCCACTTTTTTGTGTCATACCACAAAACAAAAGAAATGTTCCTCAGTAGCCACATCCCATTGTAAAGGACATCTAAGCAACAAATCAGTATGTCTGTCCCGGGACAGCGGAAAGAGCGAGCTTTCGTGCACACTCATCTTATTTCCCTATTCAGTGTAAGGAAGTTTACAATGAAATCTCATAAGAGTTAAGTGAAATCTCATGAGATCACAGTAAAAGAGTTCATGACCTCAGCACTGCTGATGCTGATTGGCTGCTGTTCATTTGTTCATTTTTTTATTTAACTTTTTACACAGAACTTACTCTGCTAAGCTTAGGAAGCTGTGAGGTAAAATATCTTCCTTTTTTACATAGAGATGCTCAGGTGATATTTTCCTGTCAGCTTTTTACAGTTATACTGCATCAGTTTCAAGTGATTTAGCATATGAGTATTATGTCCCTTTAAGCCTTTTTCAAGACCATATTATCGTAATAAGATGAGATCTGTTAGGCGTTCCGTGTCACTATTCATGAGCTCTGTGTCATGCTTAATAAAATTTCAGTAGATTTTGTGAAAAATAAGACCTGTGAGTGCCCTCATATTTGGAAAAATGTATGTATATATGTGTGTATGTGTATGTATATGTATATTTGTACGTATATATGTATGTTTATATGTATATGTATGTATATATGTTTATGTATATTTATGTATGTATGTATATATATGTGTGTGTGTGTGTGTGTGTGTGTATGTGTGTGTGTATATATATATATATATATATATATATATATATATATATATATATATATATTTCACTGACAGTGAAGCATTCTCCTGTGATGATAGTTCTGGGAAGGAAGGTGCCCAATTAGAAAGATCAGGGATTCTTAAAACTACTCCAGTCTATGCTAGAGCCCCGGATCATCCTATAGTGAATAAACCACACATGTACTCTGACACTAGACATCATGAATATTCTACACAGGGGCCTGCGATAGCGACTAATCCACCACTAGCTAGACATCAGGAACAACCTCCCATAGTAAGAAGTAAGACAGGAGGCCAGTATGAATCCTCTACTACACACTCTAACTACTATCCTGTAGCTCCTAACACCATTTCAATTCCCCCTTTGGAAGATAACAGACAGCAAATTGAGCAGGTTTTTCCACTTATTCAGCTTCAACCCCCAGGAGGAGGTACACTGCAAAACACACAGAACAGATACCAGTTAAGGGGCAACAGGGTACAGACAAAACACAAACCCATAATGTGATCAATTTGTCTAGTAGGGTATTATCTTCTATACAGACTAAGGTCTTGGGATATTTATTGAATTATGCACCCTTCAATAATTTCAATATGTTCCAAACTATCTTGGATGTAAACAGACTAATTAGAAATATTACCCTACGTAGACATTTTGGGGATAGAGATGTGGTTCTCCCCCCCTATTCCACAAGCTGTAAACACAAGGAATACTGATTGCTCTTTCGATTAGGCATGTGACGTTGTCACTCTGGAAAGTATCCTGTGGGGTGACAGTGGCGGAACAGGGGTGTCGGGTGAATGTAATAAATTCTGTGGCTTTAAAACCCGTCCACGTTTTATACAATACAGAACAGGGGTGCGACTCTCGAAACTTTCTATAGTAGAGTTGAAAAGGACCTGAAATCCCTTAATTTGAGCAATTCAAATGAAGGCTTTTGTCCTAATTTAACTTTTTTTAGAAAGAAAAGCACTGAATGAGTTGAGGGAGTGTAAAGATATTCAGCTAGATTACAAGTTTTTGTCGGTAAGGCTTGCGGTACTAACGAGCAGTTTCTGCTCACCTACAAACAATGCTGGTATTACAGGTTTTTTCAAACCCGGCGTTAGCCGCAGAAAAGTGAGCGGAGAGCAAAATTTAGCTCCACATCTCACCTCAATACCAGCGCTGCTTACGGTAGCGGTGAGCTGGCTAAACGTGCTCGTGCACGATTTCCCCATAGGAATCAATGGGGCAGATCTGGCTGAAAAAAAACCTAACACCTGCAAAAAAGCAGCGTTCACCTCCTAACGCAGCCCCATTGATTCCTATGGGGAAATACTTTTTATGTCTACACCTAACATCCTAATATGAACCCTGAGTCTAAACACCCCTAATCTTACACTTATTAACCCCTAATCTGCCGCCCCCGACATCGTCGCCACCTGCATAATCTTATTAACCCCTAATCTGCCGCTCGGACACCGCTGACACCTACATTATACTTTTGAACCCCTAATCTGTTGCCCCCAACATCGCCGACACCTACATTATAGTTATTAACCCCTAATCTGCCGCCCCCAATGTCGTTGCAACCTACCTACAATTATTAACCCCTAATCTGCCGCCCCCAACGTCGCCACCACTATAATAAAGTTATTAACCCCTAAGTCTAACCTTAAACCTAACCCCCCTAACTTAAATATAATTTAAATAAATATAAATAAAATTACTATTATTAACTAAATTATTTCTATTTAAAACTAAGTACTTACCTATAAAATAAACCCTAAGCTAGCTACAATATAACTAATAGTTACATTGTAGCTAGCTTAGGGTTTATTTTTATTTTACAGGCAAGTTTGTATTTATTTTAACTAGGTACAATAGTTACTAAATAGTTATTAACTATTTAATAGCTACCTAACTAAAATAAAAACAAATTTACCTGTAAAATAAAACCTAACCTAAGTTACACTAACACCTAACACTGCACTATAATTAAATTAATTACCTAAATTAACTACAATTAATTACAATTAAATTAAATAAACTAAAGTACGAAGAAACCCCCCCCACTAAATTACTGAAAATAATAAAATAATTACAAGTTTTTTAAACTAATTACACCTAATCTAATCCCCCTAATAAAATAAAAAAGCCCCCCAAAATAAAAAAAATTCCCTACCCTATACTAAATTACAAATAGCCCTTAAAAGGGCCTTTTGCGGAGCATTGCCCCAAAGTAATCAGCTCTTTTACCTATAAAAAAATACAATACCCCCCCAACATTAAAACCCACCACCCACACACCCAACCCTACTCTAAAACCCACTCAATCCTAACACTAACCCCATGAAGATCACCCTACCTTGAGACGTCTTCACCGAACCGGGCAGAAGTGGTCCTCCAGACGGGCAAAAGTCTTCATCCTTTCCGGGCAGAAGAGGTCCTCTAGACGGGCAGAAGTCTTCATCCAGGCAGGACCTTCTATCTTCATCCATCCGGAGTGGGTCCATCTTCAAGACATCTGACGCGGAGCATCCTCTTCCAACGACATCCGACTAAATGACGGTACCTTTAAGTGATGTCATCCAAGATGGCGTCCCTTCAATTCAGATTGGCTGATAGAATTCTAGAACAGCCAATAGAATGCAAGCTCAATCCTACCTTAATTCCGATTGGCTGATAGAATTCTATCAGCCAATCGGAATTGAAGGGACACCATCTTAGATGACGTCACTTAAAGGTACCGTCATTTAGTCATCGGATGTCGTTGGAAGAGGATGCTCCGCGTCGGATGTCTTGAAGATGGACCCGCTCCGCTCCGGATGGATGAAGATAGAAGATGCCGTCTGGATGAAGACTTCTGCCTGTCTGGAGGACCTCTTCTGCCCGGACAGGATGAAGACTTCTGCCCATCTGGAGGACCACTTCTGCCCGGTTGGGTGAAGACGTCTCAAGGTAGGGTGATCTTCAAGGGGTTAGTGTTATTAAGAGGGGATTGGGTGGGTTTTAGAGTAGGGTTGGGTGTGTGGGTGGTGGGTTTTAATGTTGGGGGTTTATTGTATTTTTTTTTACAGGTAAAAGAGCCAATTACTTTGGGGCAATGCCCCGCAAAAGGCCCTTTTAAGAGCTATTTGTAATTAAGTATAGGGTAGGGATTTTTTTTATTTTGGGGGGATTTTTTATTTTATTAGGGGGATTAGATTAGGTGTAATTAGTTTAAAAAACTTGTAATTATTTTATTATTTTCTTTAATTTAGTGGTTTTTTTTTTTTCATACTTTAGTTTATTTAATTTAATTGTAATTAATTGTAGTTAATTTAGGTAATTAATTTAATTATAGTGTAGAGTTAGGTGTTAGTGTAACTTAGGTTAAGTTTTATTTTACAGGTAAATTTGTATTTATTTTAACTAGGTAGCTATTAAATAGTTAATAACTATATAGTAACTATTGTACCTAGTTAAAATAAATACAAACTTGCCTGTAAAATAAAAATAAACCCTAAGCTAGCTACAATGTAACTATTAGTTATATTGTAGCTATCTTAGGGTTTATTTTATAGGTAAGTATTTAGTTTTAAATAGGAATAATTTAGTTAATAATAGTAATTTTATTTAGATTTTTTAAAATTATATTTAAGTTAGGGGGGTGTTAGGGTTAGGGTTAGACTTAGGTTTAGGGGTAAATACATTTAGTATAGTGTTGGCGATGTTGGGGCGGCAGATTAGGAGTTAATAAATGTAGGTAGGTGTCGGCGATGTAAGGGATGGCAGATTTGGGGTTAATAAAATTTAACTAGTGTTTGCGAGGCGTGAGTGTGGCGGCTTAGGGGTTAATATATTTATTAAAGTGGTAGCAATGTCCGGTCGGCAGATTAGGGGTTAAACATTTTATGTAAGTGTTTGCGATGTGGGGGGGGGGGCTCGGTTTAGGGGTTAATAGGTAGTTTATGGGTGTTAGTGTACTTTTTAGCACTTTAGTTAAGAGTTTTATGTTACGGCGTTAGCCCATAAAACTCTTAATTACTGACTTTTAAATGCGGTAACAGCCTTGACAGGAGAGGCTGTACCACTCACTTTTTCCAAGACTCATAATACCGGCGTTAGGAAAATCCCATTGAAAATATGGGATACGTAATTGATGTAAGTGGATTTGCGGTATATTCGAGTTGCGGAAAAAAAGTGAGTGGTACACCTGTACCTGCAAGACTCGTAATACCAGCGGGCGTTAAAAAGCAGCGTTGGGACCTCTCAACGCTGCTTTTTAAGGCTAACGCATAACTCATAATTTAGGTGATTGTGATTAAGTCCTCGGACAAGGAGGGATCAGTGGTGGTCCTAGATAGGAGTACCTATATCCAGGAAGCTAAACGTCAGCTTGAAGATGTTAATAATTATAGAACTCTGACCACTGATCCCACTCTGTTCTTTCAGAGAAAACTTTCACAACTTATAGATGATGCTCTATACAATGGCTTTATTGATGGAGAGACAGCGGACTTGTTACATGTATCCAGTCCTATTGTACCGATTTTCCATCACCTCCCAAAAATCCTTAATGGAAGTGAAGGGATGCCCAATAGTGAGTGGTATTGGCTCACTACTCGAGCACTTGTCTCAATGGCTTGATGCCATCCTTCGCCCTGTGGTAGTGTCACTGAATAGCTATCTTAGAGATACCAAGCACATTTTGAAATTGATGAGCGAGTTTAGGTGGATTCCATCAGTGCATTCCTGGCTCTCTATTGATGTAGTTGCTTTGTACTTTTCCATACCCCATCAGAGAGGGTTGGAGGCTATACACTTTTTTCTTAAAGAATACTCTGACTAAACCCCTAAATTCCAGGAATTCATGGCTGAGGTTACCCTTTTCCTGCTCACGCATAACTTCTTTAAGTTTGAGGACACTTTTTATCTCCAAATATGCGGGACAGCTATGGGGGCAAAATTCGCCCCTTCCTACGCAAACCTCTTTTTAGGTTGGTGGGACCAGTCTAGTATATTTGGGGATAATAATCATAATCCCTTCAGAGATCACATTTCCTTTTACAAGAGATATATAGATGATCTCATTTTCATCTTTAGGTGAGATCATCTTATGGCCAGGGCCTTTGTGGATTGGCTTAATGTAAATGACCTTAACCTTAAATGTACTTTTGATTTCCAAACGGAATCAATTAATTACCTTGATGTCACTTTAAGGGCAGGAGAGGATGGCGAAATTACAACAGATGTATATAGGAAGTCTATAGCAGGCAGTACTTTACTGCATGCTAATTCCTGTCATCCTGACTTTGTACCCTATGCAGTAGCCAAGGGGCAATATGTCCGACTTAAGAGAAACTGTAGCAATGGCCTATATCACACCAGAGCTGAGGAACTCAGCTCTCATTTGAAACAGAGAGGTTATCCTTATAAAGTCATTAACAGAGCCCACACTGAGGTGAATGGGATTGACCGTGAACACTTTTTACAGGATGTGGCTGAGATTAGATCTAAAGAAACTACCAATCAGTTCTCAGGAGTGACTTTTGTTACAGGTCACAGTGCTCAATATAGACAAGTATGTGGGATTGTTAAGAAACATTTTAAACTTCTAATTGCAGATGACAAACTTATTAATTGTGTAGACAAGGGCATTAGATGCTCATTTAGACGTGGTAAAACCATTGGGAATATAGTTTCTCCTTCTGATTTGCCCCCTCTCCAGTCTAATAAGAGCTTGTGGCTAACCCATCTAGGTATGTTCAGGTGTGGGAGAAATATATGTAAACCCTGTAACTATGCCTTAATCTCTAACGCCTAGATTTAGAGTTTTGCGGCCAAAGGGGTGCGTAACTAACGCTGTTTCCCCCCCCCCGGACCTTTTAAATAACGCTGGTATTTAGAGTTTTCTGAAGGGCAGCGTTAGGCTCCAAAAAGGGAGCGTAGAGCATATTTACCGCCACTGCAACTCTCAATACCAGCGTTACTTACGGACGCGGCCAGCTTCAAAAACGTGCTCGTGCATGATTCCCCCATAGGAAACAATGGGGCATTTTGAGCTGAAAAAAAACCTAACACCTACAAAAAAGCATCGTTCAGCTCCTAACGCAGCCCCATTGTTTCCTATGGGGAAACAGTTTCTAAGTCTGCACCTAACACCCTAACATGTACCCCGAGTCTAAACACCCCTAACCTTACACTTATTAACCCCTAATCTGCCGACCCCGCTATTGTAGACCCCTGCATTATAGTATTAACCCCTAATCTGCCTCTCCGTACACCGCCGCCACCTACTTTATCCCTATGAACCCCTAATCTGCTGCCCCTAACATCGCCGACCCCTATATTATATCTATTAACCCCTAATCTGCCCCCCCAATGTCGCCGCTACCTACCTACACTTATTAACCCCTAATCTGCTGACCGGACCTCACCGCTACTATAATAAATGTATTAACCCCCTAAACTGCCGCACTCCCGCCTCAAAAACCCTATAATAAATTTAATTAACCCCTAATCTGCCCTCCCTAACATCTGTGACACCTAACTTCAAGTATTAACCCCTAATCTGCCGACCGGACCTCGCCGCTACTCTAATAAATGTATTAACCCCTAAAGCTAAGTCTAACCCTAACACTAACACTAACACCCCCCTAAGTTAAATATAATTTTAATCTAACTAAATTAATTAACTCTTATTAAATAAATTATTCCTATTTAAAGCTAAATACTTACCTGTAAAATAAACCCTAATATAGCTACAATATAAATAATAATTATATTGTAGCTATTTTAGCATTTATATTTATTTTACAGGCAACTTTGTATTTATTTTAACTAGGTACAATTGCTATTAAATAGTTAATAACTATTTAATAGCTACCTAGTTAAAATAATTACAAAATTACCTGTAAAATAAATCCTAACCTAAGTTACAATTAAACCTAACACTACACTATCAATAAATTAATTACATAAAATACCTACAATTACCTACAATTATCTACAATTAAATCAACTAAACTAAATTACAAAAAATAACAAACACTAAATTACAAAAAATAAAAACGATTACAAGACTTTTAAACTAATTACACCTACTCTAAGCCCCCTAAAAAAATAACAAAGCCCCCCAAAATAAAAAAATGCCCTACCATATTCTAAAATTACAAGTACCAGCTCTATTACCTTACCAGCCCTTAAAAGGGCCTTTTGCGGGCGTGCTAACAGCGAATGAAGGTTCCTTTAAGGGACGTCATCCAAGATGGCGTCCCTCGAATTCCGATTGGCTGATAGGATTCTATCAGCCAATCGGAATTAAGGTAGGAAAAATCTGATTGGCTGATTGAATCAGCCAATCAGATTCAAGTTCAATCCGATTGGCTGATCCAATCAGCCAATCAGATTGAGCTTGCATTCTATTGGCTGTTCCGATCAGCCAATTCCTACCTTAATTCCGATTGGCTGATAGAATCCTATCAGCCAATCGGAATTCGAGGGACACCATCTTGGATGACGTCCCTTAAAGGAACCTTCATTCGCTGTTAGGACGTCGGGAGAAGAGGATGGATCCGCGCTGGAGGTCTTGAAGATGGAGCCGCTCCTCGTCGGATGGATGAAGATAGAAGATGCCGCTTGGATGAAGATGTTTGCCGGTCCGGATCTCGTCTTCTGCCCGGATAGGATGAAGACTTCGGAGCCTCTTCTGGACCTCTTCTTGCCGGATAGGATGAAGACTTCGGGACCCTCTGGAGGACGGATCGGTGATACCCGGCGTGGTGAAGACAAGGTAGGAAGATCTTCAGGGGCTTAGTGTTAGGTTTTTTAAGGAGGGTTTGGTTGGGTTAGATTAGGGGTATGTGGGTGGTGGGTTGTAATGTTGGGGAGGGGGTATTGTATTTTTTTTTTACAGGCAAAAGAGCTGTTTTCTTTGGGGCATGCCCAGCAAAAGGCCCTTTTAATGGCTGGTAAGGTAATAGAGCGGGTATTTGTAATTTTAGAATAGGGTAGGGCATTTTTTTATTTTGGGGGCTTTGTTATTTTTTTATGGGGCTTAGAGTAGGTGTAATTAGTTTAAAAGTCTTGTAATCTTTTTTATTTTTTGTAATTTAGTGTTTGCTTTTTTTGTAATTTAGTGTTTGTTATTTTTTGTAATTTAGTTTAGTTGATTTAATTGTAGATAATTGTAGGTAATTGTAGGTAGTTTATTTAATTAATTTATTGATAGTGTAGTGTTAGGTTTAATTGTAACTTAGGTTAGGATTTATTTTACAGGTAATTTTGTAATTATTTTAACTAGGTAGCTATTAAATAGTTATTAACTATTTAATAGCTATTGTACCTAGTTAAAATAAATACAAAGTTGCCTGTAAAATAAATATAAATGCTAAAATAGCTACAATATAATTATTATTTATATTGTAGCTATATTGGGGTTTATTTTACAGGTAAGTATTTAGCTTTAAATAGGATTAATTTATTTAATAAGATTTAATTTATTTCGTTATATTTAAATTATATTTAACTTAGGGGGGTGTTAGTGTTAGGGTTAGACTTAGCTTTAGGGGTTAATACATTTATTAGAGTAGCGGCGAGGTCCGGTCGGCAGATTAGGGGTTAATACTTGAAGTTAGGTGTCACAGATGTTAGGGAGGGCAGATTAGGGGTTAATTAAATTTATTATAGGGTTTTTGAGGCGGGAGTGTGGCGGTTTAGGGGTTAATAACTTTATTAGAGTAGCGGCGAGGTCCGGTCGGCAGATTAGGGGTTAATAAGTGTAGGTAAGGTAGCGGCGACGTTGGGGGGGGCAGATTAGGGGTTAATAAATATAATATAGGGGTCGACGATGTTAGGGGCAGCAGATTAGGGGTTCATAGGGATAATGTAGGTGGCGGCAGTGTGCGGTCGGCAGATTAGGGGTTAAAAATTTTTATTAGAGTGGCGGCGATGTGGGGGGGCCTCGGTTTAGGGGTGCATAGGTAGTTTATGGGTGTTAGTGTACTTTAGGGCACAGTAGTTAGGAGCTTTATAAACCGGCATTAGCCCATAAAGCTCCTAACTCCTGACTTTTTTCTGCGGCTGGAGTCTTGTCGTTAGAATTCTAATGCTCACTTCAGCCAAGACTCCAAATACCAGCATTAGAAAGATCCCATAGAAAAGATTGGATACGCAATTGACGTAAGGGGATCTGCGGGGTTTGGGTGGGTACATTTTGAAATTGGTGAGCGAGTTTAGGTGGATTCCATCAGTGCATTCCTGGCTCTCTATTGATGTAGTTGCTTTGTACTTTTCCATACCCCAACAGAGAGGGTTGCAGGCTATACACTTTTTTCTTAAAGAATACTCTGACTAAACCCCTAAATTCCAGGAATTCGTGGCTGAGGTTACCCTTTTCCTGCTCACGCATAACTTCTTTAAGTTTGAGGACACTTTTTATCTCCAAATATGCGGGACAGCTATGGGGGCAAAATTCGCCCCTTCCTACGCAAACCTCTTTTTAGGTTGGTGGGACCAGTCTAGTATATTTGGGGATAATAATCATAATCCCTTCAGAGATCACATTTCCTTTTACAAGAGATATATAGATGATCTCATTTTCATCTTTAGGTGAGATCATCTTATGGCCAGGGCCTTTGTGGATTGGCTTAATGTAAATTACCTTAACCTTAAATGTACTTTTGATTTCCAAACGGAATCAATTAATTACCTTGATGTCACTTTAAGGGCAGGAGAGGATGGCGAAATTACAACAGATGTATATAGGAAGTCTATAGCAGGCAGTACTTTACTGCATGCTAATTCCTGTCATCCTGACTTTGTACCCTATGCAGTAGCCAAGGGGCAATATGTCCGACTTAAGAGAAATTGTAGCAATGGCCTATATCACACCAGAGCTGATGAACTCAGCTCTCATTTGAAACAGAGAGGTTATCCTTATAAAGTCATTAACAGAGCCCACACTGAGGTGAATGGGATTGACCGTGAACACCTTTTACAGGATGTGGCTGAGATTAGATCTAAAGAAACTACCAATCAGTTCTCAGGAGTGACTTTTGTTACAGGTCACAGTGCTCAATATAGACAAGTATGTGGGATTGTTAAGAAACATTTTAAACTTCTCATTGCAGATGACAAACTTATTAATTGTGTAGACAAGGGCATTAGATGCTCATTTAGACGTGGTAAAACCATTGGGAATATAGTTTCTCCTTCTGATTTGCCCCCTCTCCAGTCTAATAAGAGCTTGTGGCTAACCCATCTAGGTATGTTCAGGTGTGGGAGAAATATATGTAAACCCTGTGACTATGCCTTAATCTCTAAAGCCTAGATTTAGAGTTTTGCGGCCAAAGGGGTGCGTAGCTAACGCTGATTCCCCCCCCCGCACCTTTTAAATAACGCTGGTATTTAGAGTTTTCTGAAGGGCAGCGTTAGGCTCCAAAAAGGGAGCGTAGAGCATATTTACCGCCACTGCAACTCTCAATACCAGCGTTGCTTACGGACGCGGCCAGCTTCAAAAACGTGCTCGTGCACGATTCCCCCATAGCAAACAATGGGGCATTTTGAGCTGAAAAAAAACCTAACACCTGCAAAAAAGCAGCGTTCAGCTCCTAACGCAGCCCCATTGTTTCCTATGGGGAAACAGTTTCTAAGTCTGCACCTAACACCCTAACATGTACCCCGAGTCTAAACACCCCTAACCTTACACTTATTAACCCCTAATCTGCTGACCCCGCTATTGCAGACCCCTGCATTATAGTATTAACCCCTAATCTGCCGCTCCGTACACCGCCGCCACCTACATTATCCCTATGAACCCCTAATCTGCTGCCCCTAACATCGCCGATCCCTATATTATATCTATTATCCCCTAATCTGCCCCCCCCCCAATGTCGCCGCTACCTACCTACACTTATTAACCCCTAATCTGCTGACCGGACCTCACCGCTACTATAATAAATGTATTAACCCCTAAACTGCCGCACTCCCGCCTCAAAAACCCTATAATAAATTTAATTAACCCCTAATCTGCCCTCCCTAACATCTGTGACACCTAACTTCAAGTATTAACCCCTAATCTGCCGACCGGACCTCGCCGCTACTCTAATAAATGTATTAACCCCTAAAGCTAAGTCTAACCCTAACACTAACACTCCCCTAAATTAAATATAATTTAAATATAACGAAATAAATTAACTCTTATTAAATAAATTAATCCTATTTAAAGCTAAATTCTTACCTGTAAAATAAACCCTAATATAGCTACAATATAAATAATAATTATATTGTAGCTATTTTAGCATTTATATTTATTTTACAGGCAACTTTGTATTTATTTTAACTAGGTACAATAGCTATTAAATAGTTAATAACTATTTAATAGCTACCTAGTTAAAATAATTACAAAATTACCTGTAAAATAAATCCTAACCTAAGTTACAATTAAACCTAACACTACACTATCAATACATTAATTAAATAAACTACCTACAATTACCTACAATTATCTACAATTAAATCAACTAAACTAAATTACAAAAAATAACAAACACTAAATTACAAAAAATAAAAACGATTACAAGACTTTTAAACTAATTACACCTACTCTAAGCCCCCTAAAAAAATAACAAAGCCCCCCAAAATAAAAAAATGCCCTACCATATTCTAAAATTACAAGTACCAGCTCTATTACCTTACCAGCCCTTAAAAGGGCCTTTTGCGGGCGTGCTAACAGCGAATGAAGGTTCCTTTAAGGGACGTCATCCAAGATGGCGTCCCTCGAATTCCGATTGGTTGATAGGATTCTATCAGCCAATCGGAATTAAGGTAGGAAAAATCTGATTGGCTGATTGAATCAGCCAATCAGATTCAAGTTCAATCTGATTGGCTGATCCAATCAGCCAATCAGATTGAGCTCGCATTCTATTGGCTGTTCCGATCAGCCAATTCCTACCTTAATTCCGATTGGCTGATAGAATACTATCAGCCAATCGGAATTCGAGGGACACCATCTTGGATGACGTCCCTTAAAGGAACCTTCATTCGCTGTTAGGACGTCGGGAGAAGAGGATGGATCCGCGCCGGAGGTCTTGAAGATGGAGCCGCTCCTCGTCGGATGGATGAAGATAAAAGATGCCGCTTGGATGAAGATGTTTGCCGGTCCGGATCTCGTCTTCTGCCCGGATAGGATGAAGACTTCGGAGCCTCTTCTGGACCTCTTCTTGCCGGATAGGATGAAGACTTTGGGACCCTCTGGAGGACGGATCGGTGATACCCGGCGTGGTGAAGACAAGGTAGGAAGATCTTCAGGGGCTTAGTGTTAGGTTTTTTAAGGAGGGTTTGGTTGGGTTAGATTAGGGGTATGTGGGTGGTGGGTTGTAATGTTGGGGGGGTATTGTATTTTTTTTTTACAGGCAAAAGAGCTGTTTTCTTTGGGGCATGCCCCGCAAAAGGCCCTTTTAATGGCTGGTAAGATAATAGAGCTGGTACTTGTAATTTTAGAATAGGGTAGGGCATTTTTTTATTTTGGGGGCTTTGTTATTTTTTTAGGGGGCTTAGAGTAGGTGTAATTAGTTTAAAAGTCTTGTAATCTTTTTTATTTTTTGTAATTTAGTGTTTGTTATTTTTTGTAATTTAGTTTAGTTGATTTAATTGTAGATAATTGTAGGTAATTGTAGGTAGTTTATTTAATTAATTTATTGATAGTGTAGTGTTAGGTTTAATTGTAGGTAATTGTAGGTAGTTTATTTAATTAATTTATTGATAGTGTAGTGTTAGGTTTCATTGTAGGTAATTGTAGGTAGTTTATTTAATTAATTTATTGATAGTGTAGTGTTAGGTTTAATTGTAGGCAGTGGCGTATTTAGGTTTTGTGCTGCCCTAGGCACAAAAAATTCTGCTGAAAACCCCCCAACCCCCCCCCCCCTCCCCAGTTTTAGGACTTTTTTAGCCATAATATTTTTTTTCTCAGAATTTAACATTATTATTTTTTTTTTTTTTTTCATATAATTTCCTAATTAAATGTTCACCAGGGCTTTACACACACACATTATATATATATATATATATATATATATATATATATATATATATATATATATATATATATAAATAAATAAATACACACATGAATAATAATCATGCTACCATATGTAATGCAGAGTATCTATACACTTAAAAGACCATGCATGCTACAAACAAATCTAATACTTTGGAGAAAGTAAATTTTGTTGTATGTGGTCTTTCACGCACTGCAGTATAAAAATAACTTATAAGGCTCCTTTCTTTGGGTATAATCAAGTGATTTATAAACAGGGTGCAAGGTAATATGTAGATTGGATCTATATTTATATTTAGACATTTAGACAACCCACGCTGATAGCCCACACAGTATCACAACTCCCTAAAAAGAGCAATGGCAATACATTTATTGAATTCAGACTTGCTGTTACTGGTGAAGCTCAGTATTTCAGCTTGCAATGCATATTTGGTCGTCAGTGTAGCAGGGCATGGTGCTGTGTGCTGGCTGGTGCTGCTACCCTACCAGCATGCAGAGGACAGGCATTCCTGCGCTGTACTTAGATTTAAGAGCTGAGCCTGTGCCTGTCAGTGTGCTGTTAGTGAGAGGCAGGAGCTGCTGCTGCCAGAGTAACGGAGAATAAATCAAGACCCCAACACATCCCACGCTGCAGAATAAACAACATTACAGGCAGCACTGAGCATTTTTGAAAGGCTGAGATTTATTGATTATTGCAGGACCGAGGGCAATCAACAAGTCACCCAGAGCAAACGGCTCACACTATTTTACTGTGTTTCTCCCCACCCCCTCCTCTGACTGTTCTGGGTAAAACGTGAAAAGGCAGAAGTACACAGTAACTTGCTGCTGCTTGATTCCCCTTCTCCCACTCGGGCCCCAGCCCCACTGCACATGTTGCACCCCCTGTTGTTCTTTCCCTGGACCTACCTAAGTTAAAGTGAAGGTAAAGTTATTCAAATCGAAATGTCACTTTATTTTACTTTTCTAACTTACAAGGGAGTCGCTAGGTTTATTTTTAAAAAAAACGTTTATTTTACCATATTTACTAACTTTTATTTTAATGTGCCTTACGATCGTAATCCCCTCCCATCCATCTCTTCCGTGTTTTCAATACATAGACGTATAGAGCGGTCCCACCCGCTCTATACGTCAGAACTACACTCGTGCACATCTATCCTCTGCTTACCGCGCATGCGCACAAAATGTTTGCTCTCAAAAGCGCATGCGTTAATCGCGCTCAACGAAGTCCTCTTCAGCGCATGCGTCCCAAATCAGCAACATAGTATTGAATGAGTTGCGAGACTCATTCAATACTATATTTGTGAAGCGACACTATCGCAAGTGTGAATATTGCTCGTTCGTTCCTTCCGCAATTGCTAGACAGATTGTAAGTATTTCAATATTTGCCGATCGAATATTTCTATGAAGCAACTCTGTTATTTATACAAATGTTGATAAAATTTAATAGATCAATAATGGTAATTGCATTTATTTATACAAATCAGCAGTAGAATCTAAGCATAGTCAGTGAATGCTATGTGATGCCTATAGCGGGTAATAACGATCATATATTTTAATATATCTAGGTAAGGACTTATAATTATAATTTTTGTTACATACATAATAATTAAATTTTAAGATATATGCCAATGGCTTATAATATAGATCATATATCAATCAAAGAGCTGCGAGTAAAAAATGGATCTTTAGAAATGTAACAAACTTGTTACAGTATGCGATCCGATGCGGTGGGTGTTTGACAAACAAATGAAAGTCCTAATGCGCATACGCAAAACGAGGACGCGCTCGCTTTGAAGGAGGAGATAGAATCACTCGCGCATGCGCACAATCGAGCATCAGCTTGTGACGTCAATTGATGGCCGCCTAACGGCCAGAAAATCAATTGGCTATATAAACAACGTGATCGTTGTTTATAAAAAAAAAAATATAGACGGGTTGTTTTTTGAGAAGCGAAATCGCAGCTAATTATAAAAGAAAACGAAGTTACTAAATAAAATTATGAAAAATCATGAATGAACCTCATATTAAATTTTAATACTTGATCGATTATAATATAGAAGAGAGAGTAAGTTTACCTTCACTTTAAGTGACTTGTCTCCACGCCGTCTCTGTGTTGCCACTGACGTCACCTAAAGCCGGTAACCTGGGAAATCCTGATCCCTCTAATCGTTAGGTATTGTGATATAGCAAAAAAAATTGCATATACAATGCCACGCTAAAATTGGATCTATTCTTTTTATCTGAGCCAGTAAATCTTTGATCCTCATATGAGGCACATTTTAAGAAAGAGGATTAACAATTTGAAACTAACACTCAAACACAATATAATTAAAAGTGCTGCCATTGCTAGCTTTTAGTGCAGACTAGACAATTATTAATACAGTATCTGATAAAGAAATGCACTGGGATAAGAACAAATGTAAAATAATCGGCGACCTACCTAAGTTAAGTGACTTCTCTCCATGCCGACTCTGTTGCCATTGACGTCACCTAACACAGTTGCTGCCTGGGAGATCACATGCTTTACTCCCTCAATCCATGTCGGAGAAAAGCCGGTCACGTGATTGCTCGGCGACCAAAATCAAGTTTTTTTTTTTATAGCTAGCCTGCCACAGTTAGTGCAGCGGCCGGGGCCAAGTGCCGCCCCCCAAAATCTGTCGCTCTAGGCACGGGCCTTGTTGGCCTATGCCTTAATACGCCCCTGATTGTAGGTAATTGTAGGTAGTTTATTTAATTAATTTATTGATAGTGTAGTGTTAGGTTTAATTGTAACTTAGGTTAGGATTTATTTTACAGGTAATTTTGTAATTATTTTAACTAGGTAACTATTAAATAGTTATTAACTATTTAATAGCTATTTTACCTGGTTAAAATAAATACAAAGTTGCCTGTAAAATAAATATAAATGCTAAAATAGCTTCAATATAATTATTATTTATATTGTAGCTATATTGGGGTTTATTTTACAGGTAAGTATTTAGCTTTAAATAGGATTAATTTATTTAATAAGATTTAATTTATTTCGTTATATTTAAATTATATTTAACTTAGGGGGGTGTTAGTGTTAGGGTTAGACTTAGCTTTAGGGGTTAATACATTTATTAGAGTAGCGGCGAGGTCCGGTCGGCAGATTAGGGGTTAATACTTGAAGTTAGGTGTCACAGATGTTAGGGAGGGCAGATTAGGGGTTAATTAAATTTATTATAGGGTTTTTGAGGCGGGAGTGCGGCGGTTCAGGGGTTAATAACTTTATTAGAGTAGCGGCAAGGTCCGGTCGGCAGATTAGGGGTTAATAAGTGTAGGTAAGGTAGCGGCGACGTTGGGGGGGCAGATTAGGGGTTAATAAATATAATATAGGGGTCGACGATGTTAGGGGCAGCAGATTAGGGTTCATAGGGATAATGTAGGTGGTGGCGGTGTGCGGTCGGCAGATTAGGGGTTAAATTTTTTTATTAGAGTGGCGGCGATGTGGGGGGGCCTCGGTTTAGGGGTGCATAGGTAGTTTATGGGTGTTAGTGTACTTTAGGGCACAGTAGTTAGGAGCTTTATAAACCGGCATTAGTCCATAAAGCTCCTAACTCCTGACTTTTTTCTGCGGCTGGAGTCTTGTCGTTAGAATTCTAACGCTCACTTCAGCCAAGACTCCAAATACCAGCATTAGAAAGATCCCATAGAAAAGATAGGATACGCAATTGACATAAGGGGATCTGCGGTATGGAAAAGTCGCGGCTGGAAAGTGAGCGTTAGACCCTTTCCTGACTGACTCTAAATACCAGCGGGCGGTAAAAACCAGCATTAGGACCCCCTAACGCTGGTTTTGACGGCTAACGCAGAACTCTAAATCTAGGCGCAAGTCATTTAAATCTGAAGTAACACAGGAAAACTTTGACATTAGGCACTGCCTTAATTGTAATTCTACTTTTGTTGTATATTTCATCACTTGTGTTTTGTGCAATCAGCAGTATGTTGAACAAACGACACGTGAAGTGGGGTCCAGAATAAAAGAAAATTTTTCAACTATTTCCTTGGGAAAATCTACTGCCCCACTGGTCCAACATTTTGCTCTTTGCCATAACAAAAGTCTGGATTCATTTAGGTGGCAGGTTATAGCTAAAACTATCCTGCCTAGAAGAGGGGGTGACAAACA
Organism: Bombina bombina; assembly: GCF_027579735.1. Taxonomy (NCBI): domain Eukaryota; kingdom Metazoa; phylum Chordata; class Amphibia; order Anura; family Bombinatoridae; genus Bombina; species Bombina bombina. Next base: position 42,428,683 of record NC_069502.1, read on the forward strand.
TAAAATTCTGAGTAGAAATGAGATGTATTGGAAATATAGACTGGAAACTCGTATCCCACAGATGTTTAATTCAGAATATGATCTGATTAATTATTGGCAGAACTAGATGCATTCCTGTAGAATGTATCACAGTTACCAGCTATTATTACTAGGACATTTCTTATCTTTTTAATATTTTACAGCCATGAAGTAGACTGTAGAATTCTCCTTATATGTCTGTGACACATAACCTATTGTCGATTGTAGACATCAATCTAACTTGGTATACTGGTAATATCCCTTTATTATGAAGCCCCAGGTGGAATACCCTTATGGCATTTTCATTTATTATTATCTTTGCTTCATTTTATTTATTTTCTGTCCTATAGTAGTATTCCCTGGCACTCCAGGGTTCCCAATATTTATATTATGAGTTTTACCTTATCTTTAGTTAGTAATATATAAGCTCTTTATTGTTATCTGTGTCAACCTTTATTTATTTGGTCTCCAATATTTGTACTGTTTTTGTAGTCCTAAGATTAACATCTCCTTCTATCTCTTATTGATCTATTATTATTGGGCATTTGAACAGAGAACTTTTTGTCATTTTAAATGAATGATGCACTTTTGCACTAAGCACGCTCACCTTGATGAGCTGATCCCTTAAGGCTTTATTTATCATTATCAATCAGCTGTGTTCATTTTGCTCTTAACCAATGGCTGTGTTAGGTAGGGTAGAAATAAGTGTGTTTTCACTGCTTAGACAAGCTATGACTACGGCTCTTTAGCTGAAACGCGTAAGCTCCTGCACACAGCTGTTTCTTCATATTTGTATTTTTATATCTGGTGTGGATTTGTACTTTTATTATCATTCCGTTTTGGATACAATAAATGTTATGTTTTATTTTAAGGATAATGCTCTGTTTCTTTGTTTCATATGCCTTTGTGTCCAGCAGTGAGCATTATCCACCTTGCCCTTTTTTGGTGATTAGTAGGAGCCCTTTCTATCCTGCCTGAATGCTTTGGAGATCATTTGCATCTAAGTACCGCTTATTGGAAAGGACTCCCTTTTGGTTCATTAATGAAGATCATCTTCTGGGTGCTAGCTGCCTCATTGGCCAAGTCTTGCCTTGTCGCTATCTATTGTTTAGACCGGAGAAGGTCGTAGCAGATTTGCTGGCATAGCACATACCCGGAACACGCCCACATCTTGGCATCTGGAGGCCTGAACTCCGTAACAGCAGCATCTAGGAGAGTTCTGTCCATGAGGAAGTTACTGGTTTCTACATATACCGGAGGAGCCTGCTGTCACATAAAGAGGATTTGCATTCACGGCATTGAAGAGGTGAGATAGACCCAGGGTCAATGTGCACTATATACACATATATATTTTACATGCATACCCCTACCTGGAGGTCTCTCACTGATCTGATACTGTGTGATTAGTGATTATCCATTGGATTTCCTCCCTGCAGGGCTAGGCTTACTTGGGCTCCTCTCACCTCATATATATATATATATATATACACATGTACCCTTTTTTTTTAATAAGAACTTTAAGCCTTCATTATAACTGTTTATTTGAAGGACATCCCTGGCTCTATTTTTTTCTCTTTAACTGTATGTATATATATATGTGTGTATGTATGGGTGCATGTATATGTGTGTATGTATATATATATATATATATATATATATGTGTGTATGTATATATATATATATGTGTGTGTGTGTATATGTATGTATGTATATATGCATGCGTATGTGTGTATATGTATATATATATATATATATATATATATATATATATATATATATATATATATATATATATATATATATATATATATATATATATATATATATATATATAGTAGAAGAAGTGAGAGGGCACTCACAGGTCTTTTCCAAAAAGAATTATTTATGTATTTCACAACATAGCAAAGTCGACACTTGTATCCTGAATCATGGCGTGTTCAGCCGTTATGTTCTCAACAGTAAGATTGTCTTGAAAAAGGCTGTCTAGAACAGCAGAAACGTTGACTTTGCTATTTTGTGAAATACATAAATAAAAATAATTTTTTTTGGAAAAGTCCTGTGAGTGCCCTCCCACTTCTTCTACTGCATATCTTGATTTGAGGAGTCACCTGGGCAATTAATTGATGAGAGGGGAGTGAGTGCATGGCCTCCATTACATATGCAGCGTCGCCCGCAAAAGCCGGCGACGCCGGTTTTTGCTCGATTATGGTATTATATATACGGCGTAGCATACAAGTTACGCGCATATATTTCACCCGTCACCCGCAATATATACTCCCATAAGCTAACATGGGGCCGCGTCGTAAATCGGTATCCAATATTCAGTGCAAGGACTTACGTGGCGAAAATGGAGAAATCTTACTCCATTTTTACCTCGCCATAAAAAGCAGACGTAGCAAGCCTTGCGCTGAGTATGGGAGCACCGTAACTCCCGAAAATGCCTTCCAAAACAAAACCTAACACCTAACGCATGCACAATGTGTATCTACCTGTCAACTGCAATCCCCCACCGCAATAACTAATAAAGTATATTAACCCCTAAACCGCCATAGCCCACATAGCCTATTAAATGTATTAACCCCTAATCTGCCGCCCGTCAACGTCGCCGCCACTATAATAAAGTTATTAACCCCTAAACCTAAGTCTAACCCTAACCCTAACACCCCCCTAAGTTAAATATTATTTAAATAAATTTAAATAAATGTACTATTATTAACTCAATAATTCCTATTTAAAACAAAATACTTACCTTTAAAATAAACCCTAAGATAGCTACAATATAATTAATAATTACATTGTAGCTATTTTAGGATTTATTTTTATTTTACATGCAACTTTGTATTTATTTTAACTAAGTACAATAGTTATTAAATAGTTCTTAACTATTTAATAACTACCTAGCTAAAACAAATACAAAATTACCTGTAAAATAAATCCTAACCTAAGTTACAATTACACCTAACACTACACTATCATTAAATAAATTAAATTAATTAACTACAATTACCTGCAATTAAATACATTTATCTAAAATTAACTAATGTACAAAAACCCCCCCCACTAAATTACAGAAAAAAAAAATTACAAGAATTTTAAACTAATTACACCTAATCTAAGCCCCCTAATAAAATAAAAAAGCCCCCCAAAATAATAAAATTCCTTACCCTATACTAAATTACAAATAGCCCTTAAAAGGGCTTTTTGCGGGGCATTGCCCCAAAGTAATCAGCTCTTTTAATTGTAAAAAAAGAAATACAATACCCCCCCAACATTACAACCCACCACCCACATACCCCTACTCTAAAACCCACCCAAACCCCCCTTAAAAAAAACGTAACACTAACCCCCTGAAGATCACCCTACCTTGAGCCGCCTTCACCCAGCCAGGCCAAAGTCTTCATCCAATCCAGGCGATGTGGTCCTCCAGATGGTCCAAAGTCTTCATCCAATCCGGCCAGAAGAGGTACTCCGACGAGGAGTGGCTCCATCTTGAAGACATCCGACGTGGATGGGAACAGCCAATAGAATGCAAGGTCAATCCGATTGGCTGATTGCATCAGCCACCCGGATTTTTCCTACCTTAATTCCGATTAGCTGATAGAATCCTATCAGCCAATTGGAATTCAAGGGACGCCATCTTGGATGACGTCATTTAAAGGACCAGCCATTCGTCGGGTAGTCGTCGTGCAGGAAGGATGCTCCGCGTCGGATGTCTTCAGGATGGAGCCGCTCCTCGTCGGATGGATGAAGATAGAAGATGCCGCTTGGATGAAGATTTCTGCCCATCTGGAGTACCTCTTCTGGCCAGATTGGATGAAGACTTCGGACCGTCTGGAGGACCACATCGCCCAGATTGGATGAAGACTTCGGCCCGGCTGGGTGAAGACGGCTCAAGGTAGTTTGATCTTCAGGGGGTTAGTGTTAGGTTTTTATAAGGGGGGTTTGGGTGGGTTTTAGAGTAGGGGTATGTGGATGGTGGGTTGTAATGTTGGGGGGTTTTGTATTTCTTTTTTACAGGTAAAAGAGCTGATTACTTTGGGGCAATGCCCCGCAAAAAGCCTTTTTAAGGGCTATTTGTAATTTAGTATAGGGTAGGGAATTTTATTATTTTGGCAGGCTTTTTTATTTTATTAGGGGGCTTAGATTAGGTGTAATTAGTTTAAAATTCTTGTAATTTATTTTTTATTTTCTGTAATTTAGTGTTTGTTTGTTTGTTTATTTTTGTACATTAGTTAATTTTAGTTAATTGTATTTAATTGTAGGTAATTGTAGTTAATCAATTTAATTTATTTAATGATAGTGTAGTGTTAGGTGTAATTGTAACTTAGGTTAGGATGTATTTTACAGGTAATTTTGTATTTATTTTAGCTAGGTAGTTATTAAATAGTTAATAACTATTTAATAACTATTGTACCTAGTTAAAATAAATACAAAGTTGCATGTGAAATAAAAATAAATCCTAAAATAGCTACAATGTAATTATTAATTATATTGTAGCTATCTTAAGGTTTATTTTATAGGTAAGTATTTAGTTTTAAATAGGAATAATTGAGTTAATAATAGTAAATTTATTTAGATTTATTTAAATAATATTTAAGTTAGGGGGGTGTTAGGGTTAGGGTTAGACTTAGGTTTAGGGGTTAATAACTTTATTATAGTGTCGGCGACGTTGGCGGCGGCAGATTAGGGGTTAATACATTTAATAGGTTATGTGGGCTATGGTGGTTTAGGGGTTAACAATTTAGTTATTACTTGCGGTGTGGGTTTGATGGCGGATATAGGGGTTAATAGTTTAAATAGGCATATTGCGCTGTGGGGGGTTGTCTGTGGGGGGTTGTCGTTCTAGGGGTTAATACATTTATTATTAGGAGTGAGAGGGGGGATTGCGGATATTAGGGTTAGACGTGTCAGGCTTATTTTGGGGAGGCGTGTTAGACAGTTACGGGAGATGTAAAATTTTAGTTAGTTTTCTTAGGAGCCGGCAGTTTCTAAAGTGCCGTAAGTCACTGGCGACTCCAGAAATTTGTTTTTACACTTTTTTCTGGACATCGCTAGTTTATCCGACTTACGGCACTTAGGAAATGCCGGCGCCCTATATGTAATACCCCGATGTGCGAGGTGAAATTACGGGTGGCGCAGGTTTCCACGCTTGCGCCGAAACCTGCTCCGTATATGTGATCGTGCCCCATGTCTCTCTTGTATGTGAGATATATATAAATATGTAGATAGAGTCCAGCACTATTTTAGACCAAATAATACAGTCCATGTAGAAAGTAGTGACAGCACTTTATTCATCCAGAGGATACAAACAACCTCAAACAGGTGCAACGTTTCTGACCCACATGGTCCTTAATTATATATATATATATATATATATATATATGTGTTATTGTTTGTGTGTATGCATATATGTATGTTTGTATATATGTATGTATATATGTATGTGTGTTTGTATGTGTGTATGCATATATGTATGTATGTGTGTATATATATGTATGTTTGTATATATGTGTTTATGTATATGTATGTATGTATGTATGTATGTATGTGTATATATGGTAAGGCATGTGATTTGTTGAGGAAGAGGCAAAACGTATCTTTGCCTGGGAATTTAAAAAAATCCTTGAACCGGCCCTGGCTTTTAAAATTAAATCCTTTATTTACTATTTGTATTCACAGGTTCATTGATAGTTACATTGTTCAGCTGCAGTGTGAGGAGCGGCTGTGGTTTGGCCCCAGCTTTGCAAATAGCATTTGGTAACCACCAGTTACGCACTTAATGGTGCCATGCACATACTGCAGCCTCAGATCTTGCTCATGCACTTGCTTGGTCCATCTTCAGGGGGGCCCTAACATGTTTTTTTGCACCAGGGCCCTCTGTTTACTAGGTCCGCCACTCACACCTTGTTCCCAGTTTGTTTGATTATGAACTTGCATTGTTTGGCTGTATTAGGTACCCAGGAGGGAGAGACCTTGACGTGGTACCTGGGCTTGTCCCATTTGGCCAGATGCGGTAACTAACTCTTCCAGTTTTGCTTTTAATCTTAGCTGAGAGCTTGTAAGCGAGTGCTGGACTTTCTCTGGGTGTTGTATTAATTTATTTTGTAATTTTTCCTATGGGCATTGCGCCCACACTTGTCTGGGGTTAATTGCCTGGGACTCTGGGGACAGTGCAGCAGCTTAGTGTGCTATTGAGCACCCAGGGCTGTACATGTTGCAGGGTCATATGATGTGTATTCAGTCTAGTCTGAGAGTGCAGTCCCCTTCCTTAGCTCAGTGTTTGTTAAACATGTTTAAAGAACAAAACAAATGAGGAAGCAGGATTCCAGGATATTGACACAGCATAAGCTTTTAGACATGGCTTTAAATAACAGAGAGCAATTAATTTGTTTATCTGTATCAGTATAAAAACCACGCTTCGCCATTGTTATACGTGAAAAGCCATGGCACAAATACTTACCACACTGAGATAAACAGTGAGAATGTGTGTGTATGTATAAGTGTGTGTATGTGTAAGTGTATTTGTGTGTCTGTGAAATAGTGTGTTTGAGAGTGAGTAACTGTTTGTTTTTTCGTGTGTGTGTGTGAATGAATGTGTCTGTATGACAATGTGTGTCACTGTGTCTGAGACTATGGGGCCGATTTATCAAGCTACTAATGGAACTTGATGCCCCTTGTTTCCGGCGAGCCTTCAGGGTTGATTGACACCCCCTGCTAGTGGCCGCAAATCTGCAGGGGGCGATATTGCACAAACAGTTCTGGTAAACTGCTTGTGCAATGATAAATGCCAACAGCGTATGCTGTCGGCATTTATCGATGTGCAGTGGATATGATACACTACATCGTATCATGTCTGCTCGCACTTTGATAAATATACCCCTATGTATGAGTGTGAAAATGAGTTTGTGTGTGAGTGTATATGTATGTATGTATGTGAGAGAGAGAGAATGCGTGTGTGTATTGTATTAGAGTATGTGTATGTTGTATGAATGTGTGTGTGTATGTGTTTGTGTGTGTGTATGTGTGAGTGTATTTGTGTGCCTGTGAAATAGTGTGTGAGAGTGAGTAACTGTTTGTTTTCAGTGCGTGTGTGTGTGTGTGTGAGTGAATGTGTGTGTGTATGAGAATGTGTGTGACTGTGTCTGAGACTATGGGGGGCGATTTATCAAATGTCGGGCGGACATGTTTCACTGTAGCGAATCATGCCCGCCCGACATCGCTAAATGCCGTCAGCATACGCTATCGGCATTTATCATTGCACAAGCATTTGTTGTGAAATGCTTGTGCAATACTGCCCCCTGCACATTCGCTGCCAATTGGCCGCTAGCAGGTGACAATCATCCCAATCGTATCTGATCTTGCGAGGAATAAGTAGCATCTGCTGCTTGATAAATGTACCCCTATGTATGAGTGTGAGAGTGAGTGTGTTAATGTGAGTGTATATGTATGTAAGCAAGAGAGAGAGAATGCGTGTGTGTGTATTGTATTAGAGTATATGTGTGTTGTATGAGAGTACGTGTGAAGTATGTGTTGTATGAGAGTGTTTGTGTGTGGTGTTTGTTGTATGAGAGTGTGTGTGGTGAGTGAGGTGAGTGTGTGTTGCATGAGAGTGTGTGCGGTGAGTGTGTGTTGTTTGAGAGTGCATGCGGTGAGTGTGTGTTGTATAAGGGTTTGTGCGGTTAGTGTTTACTGTATGAGAGTGTGTGCGGTCGGTTAGTGTGTATTGTAAGAGAGTGTGTGCGTTGTGTGTGTTGTATGAGAGTGTGTTTTTTATGAGAGTGCGTGCATAGTGTGTGTTGTATAAGAGTGTGTGCAGTGAGTGTGTGTTATATGAGAGTGTGCACAGTGATTGTGTTTTATGAGATTGTGTTGTATGAGAGTGTGTGCGGTGAGTGTGTTGTATGAGAGTGTATGTGGTGAGTGTGTGTTGTATGAGAGTGTGTGCGGTGAGTGTGTTTATGAGAGTCTGTGCATAGTGTGTGTTGTATGAGAGTGTGTGTGTGTGTAGTGTGTGTTGTATGAGAGTATGTGTGGTGAGTGTGTGTTGTATGAGAGTGTGTGCGGTGAGTGTGTTGTATGAGAGTCTGTGCATAGTGGATGTTGTATGAGTTTGTGTGTGTGTAGTGTGTGTTGTATGAGAGTCTGTGCATAGTGTGTGTTGTATGAGTGTGTGTGTAGTGTGTGTTGTATGAGAGTGTGTGTGGTGTGTTATATGAGAATGTGTACAGAACTTTCAAATTTGACTACAATCAGGAATAAAATACACACACATTTTAGTCACTTACCCAAAAATTATATATATATATCTATCTTTGAGAATGTGTGTGACTGTGTCTAACACTATGGGGCCGATTTAGCAATGTCTGTCGGCATTTAATATTGCACAAGCAGTTCACCAGAACTGCTTGTGCAATGCTGCCCACTGCAGATTCGCGGACAATCGGCTACTAGCAGGATCGGGCGTATTGCAGACCACGGCCTCAGAGGCAGCGGATCAGTTATGGAGCAGCAGTTTTAAGAGCGCTGCTTCATAACTGCTCTTACCGGCGAGCCTGAAGGCTTGCCCGGAAACAGGGGCATAAAGCTCCTTTCGTAGCTTGATAATTGGGCCCCTATGTATGTGTTTGAGAGTGAGTGTGTGTGAGTGTTTATGTATGTGAGAGAGAGAATGTGTGAGAAAGAATGTGTGTGTATTGTTTAAGAGCATATGTATGTTGTATGAGAGTGCATGTGTGGGGTATGAGTTGTATGAGAGTGTTTGTGTGTGGTGTTTGATGTATGAGAGTGTGTGTGGTGAGTGAGGTGATTGAGTGTGTGTTGTATGAAAGAGTGTGCCATGAGTGTGTGTTGTATAAGAGAGTTAGTGGTGAGTGTGTCTTGTATGAGAGTGTGTGGGGTGAGTGTGATGTATGAAAGTATGTGCAGTGCCGCGAATCTGCAGGGGCAGTATTGCACCAGCAGTTCACTAGAACTGCTGGTGCAATGATAAATGCAGAGAGCGTGTGTGTGTGTATTAGAGAATGTGGGGCAGATATATCACGGCCCGAATGGGGCCCTAAACACCTGTTTCCGTGCAAGCCTTCAGGCTCGCCAGAAACAGGAGTTAAGAAGAGTGGGTGTGTTGTATGAGAGTGTATGTGCGTAGTGTGTATTGTATGAGAGTGTGTGCTGTGAGTGTGTGTTGTATGAGAGTGTGTGCAGTGAGTGTGTTGTATGAGAGTGTGTGCATAGTGTGTGTTGCATGAAAGTGTGTGTGGTGAGTGTGTTGTACGACAGTGTGTGCCTAGTGTGTGTTGTATGAGAGTGTGTGGTGCTTTGTATAAGATTGTGTGTGCTGTATGAGTTTGTGTGTGGCGTTTTATATGAGAGTGTGTGCGGTGAGTGTGTGTTGTATGAGAGTGTGTGCGGTAAGTGTGTGTTGTATGAGAGTGGGTGTATTGTATTAGAGTGTGTGGTGAGTATGTGTTGATTGAGAGAGTGTGCGGTGAGTGTGTTGTACGATAGTGTGTGCTTAGTGTGTGTTGTATGAGAATGTGTGGTGTGTTGTATGAGAGTGTTGTATGAGAGTGTGTGGTGTGTTGTATAAGAGTGTGTGTGCTGTATGAGTTTGTTTGGTGTGTTGTATGAGAGTGTGTGCGGTGAGTGTGTGTTGTATGAGAGTGTGTGCGGTGAGTGTGTGTTGTATGAGAGTGTGTGTGGTGAGTTTGTGTTGTATGAGAGTGTGTGCGGTGAGTGTGTGTTGTATGAGTGTGTGCGGTGTGTGCAGTGACTGTGTGTTGTATGAGAGTGTGTGCGGTGAGTGTGTGTTGTATGAGAGTGTGTGCGGTGAGTGTTTTGCATGGGAGTGTGTGCAGTGAGTGTGTGTGGTATGAGAGAGTGTGTGGTGAGTGTGTGTTGTATGAGAGTGTGTGGGGTGAGTGTGATGTATGAAAGTATTTGCAGTGCCGCGAATCTGCAGGAGGCGGTATTGCACCAGCAGTTCACTAGAACTTCTGGTGCAATGATAAATGCAGAGAGCGTGTGTGTGTATGTGGGGCCGATTTATCACGGCCCGAATGGGACCCTATACACCTGTTTCCGTGCAAGCCTTCAGGCTCGCCATAAACAGGAGTTAAGAAGAGTGGGTGTGTTGTATGAGAGTGTATGTGCGTAGTGTGTATTGTATGAGAGTGTGTGCGGTGAGTGTGTGTTGTATGAGAGTGTGTGCGGTGAGTGTGTTGTATGAGAGTGTGTGCATAGTGTGTGTTGTATGAGAGTGTGTGGTGCTTTGTATAAGATTGTGTGTGCTGTATGAGTTTGTGTGTGGTGTTTTATATGAGAGTGTGTGCGGTGAGTGTGTGTTGTATGAGAGTGGGTGTATTGTATGAGAGTGTGTGCGGTGAGTGTGTGTTGTATGAGAGTGTGTGCGGTATGTGTGTTGTACGAGAGTGTGTGCCTAGTGTGTGTTGTATGAGAGTGTGTGGTGCTTTGTATAAGATTGTGTGTGCTGTATGAGTTTGTGTATGGTGTTTTATATGAGAGTGTGTGCGGTGAGTGTGTGTTGTATGAGAGTGGGTGTATTGTATGAGAGTGTGTGCGGTGATTGTGTTGTACGATAGTGTGTGCTTAGTGTATGAGAGTGTGTGGTGTGTTGTATGAGAGTGTGTGGTGTGTTGTATGAGAGTGTGTGGTGTGTTGTATAAGAGTGTGTGTGCTGTATGAGTTTTTTTGTGTGTTGTATGAGAGTGTGTGCGGTTAGTGTGTGTTGTATGAGAGTGTGTGCAGTGAGTGTGTGTTGTATGAGAGTGTGTGCGGTGAGTGTGTGTTGTATGAGAGTGTTTGCGGTGAGAGTTTTGCATGGGAGTGTGTGCAGTGAGTGTGTGTGGTATGAGAGAGTGTGTGGTGAGTGTTTGTTATATGATAGTGTGTGCAGTGAGTGTGTGTTGTGTGAGAGTGTCTGTTGTGTTGCATAAAAGTGTGCGTGTATACGATTACGAGAGTGTGTACAACAAATTTGACTACAATCAGGAATAAAATACACACACATTTTAGTCACCTACCCAAAAATATATATCTATATGTGTGTGTTTGTGTGTATATATATATATATATATATATATATATATATATATACATATATCTATGAGAATGTGTGTGACTGTGTCTGACACTATGGGGCCCATTTATCAAGTTCTGTATGGAGCTTGATGTCCCATGTTTCTGGCGAGCCTTCAGGCGGACAGACATCGGCAGAAATCAACCCGATCCAATACGATCGGGTTGATCGACACCCCCTGCTAACGGCCAATTGGCCGCAAATCTGCAGGGGGCGGTATTGCACCAGCAGTTCACTAGAACTGCTAGTGCAATGATAAATGCAGAAAGTGTGTGTGTGTATTAGAGTATGTGGGGCCGATTTATCACGGCCCGGATGGGGCCCTATACACCTGTTTCTGCGCAAGCCTTCAGGCTCGCCGGAAACAGGAGTTAAGAAGCAGCGGTCTTAGGCCACTGCTCCTTAACTCATCCTCTACCTCTGAGGCGACGGACAGCAGTCCACCCGATCGCATACGATTGGGTTTATTGACACCCCCTGCTAGTGGCCGCGATTGTGCAGGAGGCGGCATTGCACAAGCATTTCTAGTGAAATGCTTGTGTAATGATAAATGCCGAGAGCGTATGAGAGTATGTAGTGTGTGTTGTATAAGAGTGTGGTGTGTGTGTGTGGAGTGTGTGCCTAGTCTGTGTTGTATGAGAGTCTGTTGTATGAGAGCGTGTGCAGTGAGTGTGTGTTGTATGAGAGTGTGTGCGGTGAGTGTGTGTTGTATGAGAGTGTGTGCGGTGAGTGTGTTGTATGAGAGTGTGCGTGGTGAGTGGGTGTTGTATGAGAGTGTGTGCGGTGAGTGTGTGTTGTATGAGAGTGTGTGCGGTGAGTGTGTTGTATGAGAGTGTGCGTGGTGAGTGTGTGTTGTATGAAAGAGTATGCAGTGAGTGTGTGTTGTATGAGAGTGTGTGCAGTGAGTGTGTTGTATGACAGTGTGTGCATAGTGTGTGTTGTATGAGAGAGTATGTTGTGTTTTATAAGAGTGTGTAGTGTGTGTTGTATGAGAGTGTGTGCAGTAAGTGTGTGTTTTATGAGAGTGTGTGCGGTGAGTGTGTTGTATGAGAGTGTGCGTGGTGAGTGTGTGTTGTATGAGAGTGTGCGTGGTGAGTGTGTGTTGTATGAGAGTGTGTGTGTTGTATGAGAGTGTGTGTGTAGTGTGTGTTTTTATAGAGTGTGTGCAATGAGTGTCTTGTATGAGAGTGTGTGTGGTGATTGTGTGTTGTATGACAGTGTGTGTCCGGTGAGTGTGTTGTATGAGAGTGTGTGCACTGAGTGTGTGTTGTATGAGAGTGTGTGGTGAGTGTCTGTTGTATGGGAGTGTGTGCGGTGAGTGTGTTTTTTTTAGCGTGTGTGTGGTGCATTTTTTGTGTGTGTTGTATGAGAGTGTGTGCATAGTGTGTATTGTGTTGTATTAGAGTGTGTGTGTAGTGTGTGTTGTATGAGAGTGTGTGTGATGTGTTATATGAGAGTGTGTGTGTGTGTATATATATATATAATGTATATATACTTATATATAATGTATATATACTTATATATCTATGAGAATGTGTATGACTGGGTCTGACACTATTTATGAGTTTGAGAGGGAGTTTGTGTGTGTGTGTGTGTGAGTGTATATGTATGTGAGAGAGAATGTGTGAGAGAGAATGTGTGTGTGTATTGCATTAGAGTGTGTGTGTTTTGTTTGAGAGTGTGTGTGGGGTATGTGTTGTATGAGAGTGCTTGTGTGTGGTGTTTGTTGTATGAGAGTTTGTGTGGTGAGTGAGGTTAGTGATTGTGTGTTTTATGAGAGTGTGCGCAGTGAGTGTGTGTTTTATGAGAGTGTGTTCAGTAAATGTGTGTTCAGTGAGTGTGTGTGCGGTGCGTGTGTGATGTCTGAGTGTGAATTCAGTGAGTGTGTGTTGTATGAGTGTGTTTTGTATGAGAGTGTGTGCGGTGAGTGTGTTGTATGAGAGTGTGCGTGGTGAGTGTGTGTTGTATGAAAGAGTATGCAGTGAGTGTGTGTTGTATGAGAGTGTGTGCAGTGAGTGTGTTGTATCACAGTGTGTGCATAGTGTGTGTTGTATGAGAGAGTATGTTGTGTTTTATAAGAGTGTGTAGTGTGTGTTGTATGAGAGTGTGTGCAGTAAGTGTGTGTTTTATGAGAGTGTGTGCGGTGAGTGTGTTGTATGAGAGTGCGTGCCTAGTATGTGTTGTATAAGAGTGAGTGTGTTGTATGAGAGTGCGTGCCTAGTGTGTGTTGTATAAGAGTGAGTGTGTTGTATGAGAGTGCGTGCCTAGTGTGTGTTGCATGATAGTGTGTGGTGAGTTGTATGAGAGTGTGTACAACACTTTCAAATTTGACTACAATCAGGAATAAATCTATGAGAATATGTGTGACTGTGTCTGACAATATGGGGCCCATTTATCAAGCTCCAAACGGAGCTTGTGGGTCCGTGTTTCTGGCGAGTCTTCAGACTCGCCAGAAACAGCAGTTATGAAGCAGCGGTCTAAAGACCGCTGCTCCATAACCCTGTCTGCCTGCTCTGATGAGGCGGACAGGAATTGCCAGAAATCAACCCGATCGAGTATGACACCTCCCTGGTGGCGGCCCATTGGCCGCGAGTCTGCAGGGGGCGGCGTTGCACCAGCAGCTCTTGTGAGCTGCTGGTGCAATGCTGAATACGGAGAGCGTATTGCTCTCCGCATTCAGCAAGGTCTTGCGGACCTGATCCGCACTGTCGGATCAGGTCCGCAAGACCTTTGATAAATAGGCCCCAAAGTATGAGTGTGAGAGTGAGTGTGTGAGTGTATATGTATGTGAGCGAGAGAGAGAGAGAGAGAGAGAGAGAGAGAGAGAGAGAATGCATGTATGTATTGTATTAGAGTATAAGTGTGTTGTATGAGAGTGCGTGTGGGGTAAGTGTTGTATGAAAGTGTTTGTGTGTGTTGTTCATTGTATGAGAGTGTGTGTGGTGAGGGAGGTGAGTGAGTGTGTGTTGTATGAGAGTGTATGCGGTAAGTGTGTGTTACGGTACCAACTGTATACCAAGGGTTAATACCAGATGAACAATGTCCTGCATACAGAATCAGCACTTCACAACCTTGATCAGTTTCCCTGCAAACATGAGACCAAGCTCCACATTTCAGGTTTAAAACAGGATAATAATTTTATTTGAAGGCAGCATACAGATTTATACAGGTTTTTGACCCCCCCACAGATGGGGGTTGAAAGAATGTTGTACATTAGATAAAAGGGAGAAGCGCCCTTGACATGATACAATAGGATTAGATTACTTAAACACTTCAACCACAGGACACTCTTGACTCTCCTTATCACTTAGGCGTTTTTCTCTCTGGAGGTGATCAAACAATAGAATGCTAAGCATTAATTAGATTGTAGCTGGAGCCAGCCACTTGTGGTTAGAAAATAAAGTTAACACTTTCAGTCCTGACCGAAGGGTCTGTCACATAGCTCCCCCCTTGTGGAACACTCCGGCAGACCCGGCTTGACCCTTTGGCGGGTCAACTTGGGGATGACCGGACTGGGTGGTGGTAGGCATATCAGTTTGCCGGGACAATCCATCGGCATTCCCGTTTAGCTTACCGGGCCGGTAGCTGATGGTGAAGTTATAGGGCTGGAGGGCTAAACTCCACCTCAGCAATCTACCATTGTCTCCTGATACCCGGTTGAGCCAGACTAAGGGATTGTGGTCCGTTATGAGGGAAAATTCCTGTCCATATAGATAAGGGTTCAACTTTTTCAGTGCCCAGACCAGGGCTAAACATTCTTTCTCCACTGCCGCATAGCTTACTTCCCGAGGTAATAACTTTCTGCTTAGGTATGCGACAGGATGCTCTCCTCCATCCTCCCCGACTTGACTCAGTACAGCCCCCAGTCCATACATGGAAGCATCTGTATGAATGAGAAAACGTTTGTTAGGAACTGGGGCAGCCAAGACAGGGGCATTCACAAGGGCCTGCTTCAGTGCCTGAAACGCGGCTTCACAAGCTGGAGACCACAGGACCTGTTTGGGGAGGTTCTTTTTAGTCAGGTCAGTCAGGGGCTTGGCGATAGTACTGTAGTCGGGGACAAAACGTCGGTAATACCCGGCCGTCCCCAGGAAGGCTAGTACTTGGGTCTTAGTGATAGGTGTGGGCCAGTTAGCCACAGCCTCTACCTTGGCTGGCTCCGGTCTCTGGCTCCCACACCCCACTCGGTGCCCCAAGTACTGTACTTCAGCCATACCTAGATGGCACTTGTCCGGTTTCAAGGTCAGGCCAGCGGCCCGAATCTTGTCCAGTACCAGCCCTACATGGGTAAGGTGTTCTTCCCAGGACCCACTGTAAACCGCAATGTCGTCCAGGTATGCACAAGCAAATTCCTGGAAGCCATCAAGGAGTCTATCCACCATACGCTGGAAGGTAGCCGGAGCATTCTTCATCCCAAAGGGCATGACCTTAAACTGGTACAGGCCGAATGGGGTGACGAATGCCGACTTGGGGATAGCATCCTCGGCCGGGGGAATCTGCCAATAGCCTTTACACAGGTCTATGGTTGTCAGATAGCGCCCCCTAGCAATACGGTCTAGTAATTCGTCTACCCGGGGCATCGGGTAGGCGTCAGTGGTGGTCCTCTCGTTGAGCCGCCTGTAGTCCACACAGAACCGGGTGGTTCCATCCTTCTTGGGTACCAGGACTACAGGGGAAGCCCAAGGACTATCGGAGGGCTCGATCACTCCCAGCCGGGCCATCTCCTGTATCTCCCTCCGCATTCCTTCTCGGACTGCTTCGGGTATACGGTAGGGAGGCTGTCGCAGGGGATTCTGTCCAGGAGTCTCTACTTTATGTACAGCTAGGGTAGTGTAGCCGGGCTCTTGGGAGAACGTTGCCTGCTTCTCCCACAGGAGCTGTCTTGCCTGTACCCTCTCGGTAGGGTTCAACCGGTCCCCTAGCTGCGCAAGACTAGTGAGGTCAGTCTGGGGGTCCTTCTCTAATAAGTCGGGTAGGGGTAAGTTCTCTGGGTCATCTGCAGCAGGGGCACATACTGCGGCTACGTCCTCTGGCCTCTCCTGATACTCCTTCAGCATGTTCACATGAAAGGATCGCTGGATCCTCTCATCTGCACAGCTGGCTATAACATAGGTAGTATCACACACCCGGGATAACACTTTATACGGGCCCTGCCAAGATGCTTGCATCTTGTTGGCCTTCACAGGCTTGAGCACCAAAACCTTCTGTCCAACCTGGAAGACCCGCTGCCGGGCACCTTGATCGTACCACCCCTTCTGTCTTTCCTGGGCCACCTGGAGATTCCCTCTTACCATCAGAGACAGTTTCTCCATGCGGTCCCGGAGTTCCAGAACATATGGCACGATGGGGGTTCCCTCCTGCTCTATCTCTCCCTCCCAGTGTCCTCTAATGAGGTCCAGAGGGCCGCGGACTCTTCTCCCATAGAGTAACTCAAAGGGAGAGAACCCAGTGGACTCCTGGGGCACCTCCCTGTACGCAAATAGCAGATGAGGCAGGAATCGTTCCCAGTCTCTGCAAGTGTCCGTGAAGGTCCTCAGCATTTGCTTGAGGGTGCCATTAAAGCGCTCGCAGAGACCGTTAGTCTGGGGGTGATAAGGCGAACTGAGCAACGGTTTAATGCCGCACACCTTCCACAGCTGCTGGGTGAGCACCGCGGTAAACTGGGTCCCCTGATCAGAGAGAATCTCCTTAGGGAACCCGACCCTAGTAAAAACCTTAACTAGGGCATCAGCGACTGTCTCTGCCTCTATATTCGACAGTGCTACTGCCTCTGGGTAACGAGTGGCATAGTCCACCACAGTGAGAATATACTTCTTAACTGATGGACTAGCCCTGGCAAGGGGACCCACAATGTCAACGGCTATGCGGGAAAAGGGTTCCCCAATGACAGGCATAGACATAAGCCTAGCTTTGGGGTGGTCCCCCCGCTTACCCACCCGTTGACAGGTGTCACAAGTACTACAATATACCCGCACATCTCGGTTAAAATTGGGCCAGAAGAAATTCTGGGTGATCCTATGAGCGGTGCGGCGGGACCCTAGATGTCCAGCTAATGGTACATCGTGCCCAATCCGCAGAATCTCTTGCCGGTATTTCACAGGCACTACCAGCTGCCGATTTGGCGGAAGGGCAGTACTTTTCTGGGCAGGTTTGGGGATTCTATATAGCCTATCCCCCATCCACTCATAACGTTCCCCATCTACTCCCTCTTCTCCAGTGTCTGCCCTAGCCCTGTACTTCTGAAGGGTCGGATCCTCCCGGGTTTCCCTCCCGTACGTCTCTGGGGTATCCCAACTCAAGGGGGTCTGGTCTAGGGTATAAGTCGGGGAAGAGAGTCTTACCTGGGTCTCAGCAGCAGGTGGGTCGGTCTCGGTGGCACGGGCCTGGGCACGGGTAGTCACCGGGTTAACATCAACGGGACCCATGGGAGCGTAGGCCGAAACAAGGGGGGCCAAGTCATTTCCAAGGAGAACATCAGCTGGTAAATCCCTCATGACCCCCACATTCACATGTCTAGCGCCCACTCCCCAATCCAAATGTACCCGGGCAACAGGTAGGCGGAACACAGTGCCCCCTGCCACCCTCACAGCCACAGTGTCTCCAGTGTGCTGGTTCTCGGACACCAAGTTCTTTTGGAGCAAGGTCATGGTAGCACCAGTATCCCGTAGACCACTGACCTCCTTCCCATTTACTTTAACCAGTTGCCGGTGCTGTTGCCGGTTATCCCGATGGACAGCTTGTACGGGGTCTGCTTCATGTAGGATGCCCCAACACTCTTGATCCTCTACGCAGTGGGCAGCGGGCTGAGGGTTACGTGGGATTCCGCCGGCGGGTCTCCTCCAGGACTGTGCTTGGTTGGCCGTGTTGAGGGGACACTCCGACC
>NC_069502.1:42749178-42866678 GCF_027579735.1 Bombina bombina
TTTTGGGGGGCTTTGTTATTTTATTAGGGGCTTAGAGTAGGTGTAATTAGTTTAAAATCGTTGTAATATTTTTCTAATGTTTGTAAATATTTTTTTATTTTTTGTAACTTAGTTCTTTTTTATTTTTTGTACTTTAGTTAGTTTATTTAATTGTATTTATTTGTAGGTATTGTATTTAATTAATTTATTGATAGTGTAGTGTTAGGTTTAATTGTAGATAATTGTAGGTAGTTTATTTAATTAATTTATTGATAGTGTAGTGTTAGGTTTAATTGTAACTTAGGTTAGGATTTATTTTACAGGTAATTTTGTAATTATTTTAACTAGGTAGCTATTAAATAGTAAATAACTATTTAATAGCTATTGTACCTGGTTAAAATAAATACAAAGTTGCCTGTAAAATAAATATTAATCCTAAAATAGCTACAATATAATTATAATTTATATTGTAGCTATATTAGGGTTTATTTTACAGGTAAGTATTTAGCTTTAAATAGGAATAATTTATTTAATAAGAGTTAATTTATTTCGTTAGATTTAAATTATATTTAACTTAGGGGGGTGTTAGTGTTAAGGTTAGACTTAGCTTTAGGGGTTAATAAATTTATTAGAGTAGCGGTGAGGTCCGGTCGGCAGATTAGGGGTTAATACTTGAAGTTAGCTGTCGGCGATGTTAGGGAGGGCAGATTAGGGGTTAATACTATTTATTATAGGGTTATTGAGGCAGGAGTGAGGCGGATTAGGGGTTAATACATTTATTATAGTAGCGGTGAGGTCCGGTCGGCAGATTAGGGGTTAATAATTGTAGGTAGCTGGCGGCGACGTTGTGGGTGGCAGATTAGGGGTTAATAAATATTATATAGGGGTCTGCGGTGTTAGGGGCAGCAGATTAGGGGTTCATAGGGATAACGTAGGTTGCGGCGGTGTACGGAGCGGCAGATTAGGGGTTAATAATAATATGCAGGGGTCAGCGATGGCGGGGGCGGCAGATTAGGGGTTAATAAGTGTAAGGTTAGGGGTGTTTAGACATGTTAGAGTGTTAGGTGCAGACATAGTAAACAATGGGGCTGCGTTTTTTTTCAGCTCATACAGCCCCATTGTTTCCTATGGGGGAATCGTGCACGAGCACGTTTTTGAAGCTGGCCGCGTCCGTAAGTACCGCTGGTATTGAGAGTTGCAGTGGCGGTAAATATGCTATACGCTCCCTTTTTGGAGCCTAACGCAGCCCTTCTGTGAACTCTAAATATCAGCGGTATTTAAAAGGTGCGGGAGAAAAAAAGCATGCGTAGCTAACGCACCCCTTTGGCTGCAGAACTCTAAATCTAGCCGTCTGTTCTTTCTTTTTTCTACAGGTCTCTGTAAGGAGTATCTGTCCTTTCACGCCTTGTGAGCTGTCTTCCTGCCGGACAGCTAGATTGCAGGTAAGTGCTTTTTTGTCTTCTAGGTATTGGAGACTGGCACTTCAGTTACTTATTTAACTCTGTAGAATTTTAAAGGGGACATATCAAATCCTTCATATATAGGATTTTATGAGGCAGTTTGCAGGCACATGAATGTATGTGAGAGACTAAAGGTTTATCCTTTATGGGCATGAAGGGGTTAACTTTCAATAGGTGGCTCATTTATTTATTCAACTTGGTACTGGTGAATTTGTGTGGTACTAAAGTTGTTCTTGGGCACTATCTTTGTTTTTACTTGATACAGTAAGATTGGCTCTGGACTCTGTGTGTCAGCAGATGGAAAGTGTTTTTTCTGTTAGGCTGAGTCGGCTCTTGAAAAGGCGCGGTTACACTTGTGGCACAGTTTCTAATAGGAGCCGGTCACATGACTCTCTCTCTCTCCCTTCCGCTCTGATATCGGAGTGGCGTCAGCTGAGAGCCCTACAATTAGTACTAGTAGAGTCTGTGAGGAACTAAAAAATTATTCATTTCAAGTTATTTTATAATCTGGAAAGGCACCTCAGTCTGCTGGGGTGTAGAGGTCCTCAATTGCGGTTGTTGTTTTTTTTTTTGGGGGGGGGGGGTTGAGCACTAAATCGCTTTGTAAAATTTAAAGTGACAGTACAAAATTTTCAGAAACTTTCGGCTAGATTTAGAGTTTGGCGTTAGCCATCAAAAGCAGCGTTAAGGGGTCCTAACGCTGCTTTTTACCGCCCGCTGGTATTTAGAGTCAGGCACTCACTTCCTTTCCACGACTCCAGGCTACAGCAGATCCCTTTACGTCAAATGCGTATCCTATCTTTTCTATGGGATTTGCCTAACGCTGGTATTTGGAGTCTTGGAACAAGTGAGCGGTAGAGCCTCTACCGACAAGACTCCTACCGCCAAAAAAAGTCTGTAGTTAAGAGCTTTATGGGCTAACGCCGGAACATAAAGCTCTATCTACTGTGCTACAAAGTACACTAACACCCATAAACTACCTATGTACCCCTAAACCGAGCCACCCCCACATCGCCAACCCTCTAATAAAAAATTTTAACCCCTAATCTGCCGACCGGACACCGCCACCTACATTATAGCTATGAACCTCTAATCTGCTTTCCCTAACACCGCCGACACCTATATTATATTTATTACCCCCTAATCTGCCCCCCCAACTTCGCCGCTACCTTACCTACACTTATTAACCCCTAATCTGCCGACCGGACCTCGCCGCCACTATAATAAATGTATTAACCCCTAAACCACCACACTCCCGCCTCGCAAACACTATAATACATTTTATTAACCCCTAATCTGCCCTCCCTAACATCGCCGCCACCTACCTACAATTATTAACCCCTAATCTCCCGCCCGTAATGTCGCCGCTACTATAATAAAGTTATTAACCCCTAAACCGAAGTCTGACCCTAACCCTAACACCCCCCTAACTTAAATATAATTTAAATTAAACTAAATAATCCTATATTATAAAAGACAAGAGTTTGTCTGAAGCCGTCATGCGCAGTTCAGACAAACACTTGCAGCTGATAGCACGCGCACCCACCCGACAGCAGCGCGAGGACCGGGCAGCACAGCTGATCGCGCGCACAGGGGAGAACCGGGCAGCACAGCTGATCGCGCGCGCAGGGGAGGAGAGAGAGAGAGAGAGAGAGAGAGAGAGAGAGAGAGAGAGAGAGAGAGAGAGAGAGAGAGAGAGAGAGAGAGAGAGAAATATAAATATATAACATAACACGGCCCGTGTGAACGGGCTTTAGGACTAGTATTCTTATAATTAAATAAATTATTCCTATTTAAAACTAAATACTTACCTATAAAATAAACCCTAATATAGCTACAATATAAATAATAATTACATTGTAGCTATTTTAGGATTTATATTTATTTTACAGGCAACTTTGTATTTATTTTAACCAGGTACAATAGCTATTAAATAGTTAATAACTATTTAATAGCTACCTAGTTAAAATAAGTACAAAATTACCTGTAAAATAAATCCTAACCTAAGTTACAAATACACCTAACACTACACTATCATTAAATTAATTAAATAAATTAACTACAATTAGCTAAACTAAAATACAATTAAATAAACTATTCTATAATACAAAAAAAACAAACACTAAATTACAAAAAATAAAAAAAATTACGGGAGCATGTCCGGGCAGCGGCTGTGATCGGTTGCAACATCAGTAGCTCTAGCAAAGATTTAGCTAAACCACCAGTTATTGCTAACACAGCAGGTCGATTGGATAAAGATTTTTATGTAGGAACTTCTCAGAGTCTGTGAACAACTTTGATCCAAGCTCCGGTCTGATGGGACCTGATCTGGACCACTGAGATTGCAGGTGGCGGCCTAACACGCGATCTCAGACCCCCCCCCAGGACGTGGGGGTAATGCAGTCATATGCAGACTGCCATTTGTCAGTTGTATATTAATAACGGAGCTGGGGAAGTGAGACTCTGAACTCCTAAATTGCCAAGCACAGGTCGCTACTATAGGTTTGACCAGGAATGGACCCATTTAAAATGGAGGCAGCTGACGCACTTCTACAAAGGCTTGTGGCAATTATGGATGCTCACTCCCGTGAGATTTACACAGTACTTGAGACAGAGCAGAATTCACTAAGAGCGCAGTGCAGGTCCTACACCCAAAAACAGCAGTTACCAGGGGAACCCTTATTGACCTCCTTCCCACGGGCTAAGGTGAAAAAGCCCCCCACTTTGGGGTCCACAATTATTCCCTCGCCCAGTAATCCTAAGGGCAACTTTCAGCATATAGGGAGCGCACTAACCTCCACAGTTAATTGCAGGTTTAGCTGTGGCCCTGTGAAGCAGTTGCCTGAGGCAGAATGTACAGCCACTCCCTCAGATGTAAGCGACCACGGAGCCTTTATTTTGGATACCTCAATTGAGGAGGAAGCGTCTCTACAGTGTGGAGATAGAAACATAGAAGTGGGACAGCCGGTGAAGCTCCCGGACTCTATCAAGGACACTTCTAATGCTTTTGGTTTGCTGGAGACTATAGGGACAGGTCCTACAAGGGAAATCTATAGCGGTGAACCTTTGCTCCCTCGATGATCACAAGCTTTGTACATACCAGCTACAGTAGATCAAATGTACACTTGTGTTCTGACTAGAAATAACCCTATGAAAATTGCAACCTACGATCTTCAGGCCAGGTCATCTGTGGGACTGCTACTCGGGAACTCCTCAGGAAGGTACCTACTAGTAAATATGAGGACTCTCCTGGTAATTTGGCTCCATGCATCAGGAGTGCCTAGGCTCTGTGTGCTGTAAATTAGGACACCTCTCACAAAGCACTAGACTGCTTACTTCCTGGAGCTGACCGACATGGTGTGGATTAACTTTGTAATATAACAAGAAAAGTGGGTATAGGTTATATTATTTGGCTGAGTTTGCACTACCCCAATATTCATCAGCTCACACAGCATTCCCCATGCAATATTTTTTCATGTAGCCATCTCTCTTCAAAAGGCCTGAAGGTGGGAGTGGGTTAAAGTTTTGGGGGACATTAAGCGTTAAGCGTTAGTACAGTGGAAGCTCTATATTTTATTTTTCTTATTTTTTATGTTGTTTCTGACATTAAGCTTTGCTTTCAGAAAAGAGTTGAAAATGGTAGTGGACTCTAATCTCTGGGGCTATTAGGGGTTAACTGTTTCATATAGCACCAGCCTATGTTTTGCTTCCCATTAAGCTGTTTTTATTGATATGCCTGCCTATATCCTCATAAGTTGCCCCACCTATTTATAGAGCAAGATTGTACTTTTTCTCTCCTAGCCCCTCCCAACAAGCTTAGAGGTTCTATTATTCAAATGTCTGCCCTGAAGTTTAAAGACATGTCTAACAAGTAACAGAAGACCTCGCCACACTATTATCTTGCATGTAGACTCTTATTGTTTCTCTTTTTTCTATCTCTGACTTTAGTGCATAAAGTATAAAATTATATGAGATATGGTTGCCCTTTAGTTTTATTATTGTAGAGGCTGCTCTTTAGAAGTGATGGTCCTGGCGCCAGCGGCCGAGGCGTTAGGGGCCCCTTATACTTAACATTGCACAGCAGTATTAAACAGATGCCAATTTGTTATTCCTTATTTAGTAAGCCTATATGAATCAGTGGGCTAATTTACAGGTAATTGCTTTACTATGTTCCCAACAAAGGTTAATTGAGTCTTTCAATCCTCCTCCACTAGTGAAATTCTATACCTAGCTATCAAAAAGGGGGGTATATTTATTTGTATATGTGTACTTTACACTGCTCTTGTAGATGACGCTGCCTTATAGTTTTTGAGTCTGTATTCTCTATGGTATGTCAGACGTTAGTTACTATTGGTCCATTCCTTGGGCTCATAGTCCCCACAGTTCCTTGGTTCAAGTGTTATTTTATTTTTACTAAATATATGTAAATCATTAAGAATATCAGTTGCTATTTCATATTAAATATATATGCAGGCCCAAAAGTGGCCATTTCAAAAACTAATTTTCCTC
This sequence comes from Bombina bombina, assembly GCF_027579735.1. NCBI lineage: Eukaryota > Metazoa > Chordata > Amphibia > Anura > Bombinatoridae > Bombina > Bombina bombina. The sequence continues at coordinate 42,755,127 of NC_069502.1, forward strand.
TACAATACATAAGTGTTTTAAGGTACAAGAGTGACCTTATGTGCCATATGAGGAAACCCTCTAAAGTAGAGACTATAAAACTGAGGTTTCAGATTTTCCCCTACTATGTATTCCTTGGTGTATCATATTAACCTATACCTTTGAATGTTTATATAAAGGTCTTGTTATTCATGTTATGTGTATTTTGGGGTAACCCATTCATGTTGTATTATTCGCACAACTTCAATAAAAAAAAAATTAAAAAAAATGTAAAAAAAAGGAAAATTCCGAGCATCATAAACCAAAAAAAATTAAAAAAAAAATTACAAGAAGTTTAAACCAATTACACCTAATCTAAGCCCCCTAATAAAATAAAAAATCCCCCCAAAATAAAAATATGCCCTACCCTATTCTAAATTACAAAAGTTATCAGCTCTTTTACCAGCCTTTAAAAGGGCTTTTTGTGGGGCATTGCCCCAAAGTAATCAGCTCTTTTACTTGTAAAAAAAAATTACAACCCCCCCAACATTAAAACCCACCACCTACATACCTCCACTCTAACCCACCCAAATCCCCCTTAAAAAAAAACTAACGCTAACCCCCTGAAGATCATCCTACCTTGAGTCGTCTTCACCCAACCGGGCCGAAATCTTCATCCAAGGTGCGCAGAGTAGGTCCTTCATCCGGTAGAAGTCTTCATCCAGGCAGCGTCTACAATCTTCATCCATCCAGAGCGGAGCGGAGCCATCTTCAAAGGAGCCGACGCGGAGCCATCCTCTTTAACCGACGACTGAACGACGAATGAAGGTTCATTTAAGGGACGTCATCCAAGATGGCGTCCCTTCAATTCCGATTGGCTGATAGGTTTCTATCAGCCAATCGGAATTAAGGTAGGAAAAATCTGATTGGCTGATTCAATCAGCCAATCAGATTGAAGTTCAATCCGATTGGCTGATGCAATCAGCCAATCGGATTGAGCTCGCATTCTATTGGCTGATTGGAACAGCCAATAGAATGCAAGCTCAATACGATTGAGGTATCAAGGTAGGATAATCTTCAGGGGGTTAGCGTTAGTTTTTTTTTAAGGGGGGTTAGGGTGGGTTAGAGTAGGGGTATGTGGGTGGTGGGTTTTAATGTTGGGGGGGTTGTGTTTTTTTTTACAGGTAAAAGAGCTGATTACTTTGGGGCAATGCCCCGCAATAAGCCCTTTTAAGGTGCTGGTAAAAGAGCTGATTACTTTTGTAATTTAGAATAGGGTAGGGCATTTTTTTATTTTGGGGGGATTTTTTATTTTATTAGGGGGCTTAGATTAGGTGTAATTAGTTTAAACTTATTGTAATTTTTTTTATTTTTTGTAATTTAGTGGGGGTTTTTTTGTATTATAGAACAGTTTATTTAATTGTATTTTAGTTTAGCTAATTGTAGTTAATTTATTTAATTAATTTAATAATAGTGTAGTGTTAGGTGTATTTGTAACTTAGGTTAGGACAGGTAATTTTATAATTATTTTAACTAGGTAGCTATTAAATAGTTATTAACTATTTAATAGCTATAGTACCTAGTGAAAATAAATACAAAGTTGCCTGTAAAATAAATATAAATCCTAAAATGTAATTATTAGTTATATTGTAGCTATATTAGGGTTTATTTTATAGGTAAGTATTTAGTTTTAAATAGGAATCATTTATTTAATTATAAGAATATTATTTCGTTAATTTAAATTATATTTAAGTTAGGGGGGTGTTAGGGTTAGGGTTAGACTTCGGTTTAGGGGTTAATAACTTTATTATAGTAGCGGCGACATTGCGGGTGGGAGATTAGGGGTTAATAATAGTAGGTAGGTGGCGGCGATGTTAGGGAGGGCAGATTAGGGGTTAATAAAATTTATTATAGTGTTTGCGAGGCGGGAGTGCGGCGGTTTAGGGGTTAATACATTTATTATAGTGGCGGTGAGGTCCGGTCAGCAGATTAGGGGTTAATAAGTGTAGGTAACGTAGCGGCGACATGGTGGGGGCAGATTAGGGGGTAATAAATATAATATAGGTGTCGGCGATGTTAGGGGCAGCAGATTAGGGGTTCATAGGGATAATGTAGGTTGCGGCGGTGTCTGGAGCGGCAGATTAGGGGTTAATAATATAATGCAGGTGTCAGCGATAGCGGGGGCGGCAGATTAGGTGTTAGGTGCAGACTTAGAGAGTGTTTCCCCATAGGAAACAATGGGGCTGTGCTAGGAGCTGAACGCTGCTTTTTTGCAGGTGTTAGGTTTTTTTCCAGCCAGCTCAGCCCCATTGTTTCCTATGGGGATATCGTGCACAAGCACGTTTTTCCAGCTTACCGCTACCGTAGGCAATGCTGGTATTAAGAGTTGAAGGGAAGGTAAATTATGCTCAACACTCCCTTTTCTGAGCCTAACACAGCCACTCAGACAACTCTAAATACCAGCGTTGTCTTAAGGGTGCGCTGGAGAAAAAAGCAGCGTTAGCTACGCGGGTCTTTACCGACAAAACTCTAAATCTAGGCGTTTATTTTTTCTGTCATTTCTGTTGACATTTTGAGAGCTTTAATCATGGAGCAGGAGTCTGTTCCTATGGACTATTGTTTACTGTGTCTTGAGGCCAATATTGTTTTACCCATGCAATTCTGTTCCTCATGTTTAGAAAAAATCTTTAAAATGTAAAGATAAAATTTTTGTTTCTGAGCCTAATGTCTCTTAGGATGATGCTGTTCAGGCAATGCCACAGTTTAATCCTCAAACATCCCAAGCCTCAATGGCGTCACATACAGTGTCCTGCAGTTCCTCTATGCCTCCTGGAGGAGTTTATTTGCCATCAGATTTTGCTGCTCAAGTATCCTCTGCGGTATCAGCGCCTTTATCTGTTTTTCTCATGTTGGGGAAGCGCAAAAGGAAATCTAAAAATTTATCAGATTGTATGGTGTCAGTTCCGTCTGTGGCTATGCATGTTGCACTCTCTCATAAGTCTGATGAGGAGGATACCTCGGTAGCCTCTGAGGGTGAAATCTCAGAATTGGACAGTATAATTCTTTTGTCTGATGCTGAAGAAGTAAAATTCAGATTTAAAGGGACAGTCAAGTCCAAAAAACTTTCATGATTCAAATAGGGCATGCAATTTTAAACAACTTTCCAATTTACTTTTATCACCAATTTTGCTTTGTTCTCTTTGTATTCATAGTTGAAAGCTAAACCTAGGAGGTTCATATGCTAATTTCTTAGACCTTGAAGGCCGCCTCTGCATTTGACAGTTTTTTTTACCACCAGAGGGCGCTAGTTCATGTGTTTCATATAGATAACATTGAGCTCATGATTGGCTAAAATGCAAGTCTGTCAAAAGAACTGAAATAAGGGGGCAGTCTGCTTAGGCTTAGATAGAAGGTAATCACAGAGGTAAAAAATGTATTATTATAACTGTGTTGGTTATGCAAAACTGGGGAATGGGTAATTAAGGGATTATCTATCTTTTAAAACAACAAAAATTCTGGTGTTGACTGTCCCTTTAAGCTTGAACACCTTTGTGTATTGTTAAAGGAGGTATTAGATACCTTGGACAACTCCGATACCCCCTGTCGCTGTCAACACTAAGAAATCTAGCAATCTTAATAAATACTTTGATGTTCTTTCCTCTGTGGAAGTGTTACCTGTTCCAGATCGTGTGACAGAGATTATTTCACAGGAATGGGAGAAGCCAGGGATACCTTTCTCCCCTTCTCCCGTCTTTAAAAAGAGGTTTCCTGTTGCTGAGTCTGACGCCATTAAAGATTCATGGCGCACAGTGCCTAAAGTAGAAGGAGCTATTTCTACTCTGGCTAAGAGAACTACGATCCCTATAGAGAAGGGTTCTTCAAACTACGGGTCGCATCACCATATTCACTGGGTCGCAACGAAGAAGAACTGAACTGAAATATGCAGGTCAGGTGCATGGTAGACAGCAGCGCTGCAGATTCTATGTAGCGCTCAAAGCACTAACTCTAAAGAGGGCAGCAGGCTCAGAATCACTCTGATCTGACTACAGAGGCACAGAGCGCAGGGTAGCCAGAGCATCTGGAAACATCACACTGAACTGTTTCCCTGTACAACCCCTGCGCTCTCTGCATTACACTGTGATGAGATAGCAGAGGGACCCGCCTCCAGCACATCCTATTAATCACTGAGGACCATAATAGATTCCCTATCTATGAATTTTTTTCTGATGGAGGTCAGAAAATCCAAAATTCTCTCCTCTTGCCTCTCTCTACAGTCTACTGTTCGGCATCAGTAGCTCAATGTATGGAGGTAATTGGTCTGATAGTCACTTCCATGGACATCATTCCCTTTGCTCGATTCCATTTGACGGCTCTGCAATTATGCATGCTCAGACAATGGAATGGAGAACATTTGGATCTGTCTAAGAGGATAGATTTAGACCAGTCGACAAGAGACTCTCTCCCGTGGTGGTTTTCTCAGGACCATCAGTCTCAGGGCACATGCTTTCGAAGACCTTTCTGTGTGATTGTGACCACGAACGCCAGTCTGCTAGGCTGGGGAGCAGTCTGGGACTTGTTAAAGGAGCAGGGACTACGGACTCAGGAGGAGTCTGCTCTCCCCATAAACATCTTGGAGTTCAGAGCGATTTACAATGATCTGATGGCTTGGCCTCAATTGTCCTTAGTCAGGTTTATCAGGTTCCAGTCGGATAACATCCTCTCAGTGGCTTACATCAACCAACAGGGAGGAGCTTGGAGTTCCTTAGCCATGAAGGAGGTGGCTCTTATTATTCAGTGGGTGGAAGGTCACAATTGTTGTCTATCATTCCACATTCCAGGAGTGGACAACTGGGAAGTGGATTTCCTGAGCAGACATCCGGCGGTGTTCTCCAGGTTAACCCTCAAATGGGGGGTGTCAGATTTGGAACGCCAAACTTCCAAGGTACGGTTCAAGGTCAAGAGATCTGCAGACAGCTTTGATAGATGCTTTGGTGGTTCTATGGGTGCTTGGTCTAGCATTCCTGTTTCCTCCTCTTCCTGAGTAGCAAGTAATAGCAATTGGTTATAAGTGCTACATTGTTATCCACTTTAATGTATTCCAAGTCATTCAGCAGTATTCATGCAAAGATTGAATATATGTGCAGATATAAACAGAAATAACCTTGCTTCACATTCCTCACATAAGAGTTCACACAGCTACAAACACAGTAGGGAATAATTGAGCTAGATACAATGTAACGACTTTTCAGTTAGAGAGGCTTGCCAGAGTTAGATAGAATGTCCGTAAGGAATGCAGTCTCAGTGAGATGAAAGATAATTATATACAACAGCTTACTTGATTGATGTCTGATGAACTATGCAGATTCACAGTGAAAATATTATATGAACAGCACTTACTTGCTTGGAGTTCAGAGGGAATTTACTGAGCAGTAGTGATGTCGCGAACCTAAAAATTTCGGTTCGCGAACGGCGGACTCGAACTTCCGCAACTGTTCGCGAACGGGCGAACCGCCATTGACTTCAATAGGCAGGCGAACTTTAAAACCAACAGGGACTCTTTCTGGCCACAATAGTGATGGAAAAGTTGTTTCAAGGGGACTAACACCTGTACTGTGGCATGCCGGAGGGGGATCCATGGCAAAACTCCCATGGAAAATTACATAGTTGATGCAGAGTCTGGTTTTAAGCCATAAAGGGCATAAATCACCTAACATTCCTAAATAGTTTGGAATAACGTGCTTTAAAACATCAGGTATGATGTTGTATCGATCAGGTAGTGAAAGGGTTACGCCCGCTTGACAGTGACAGACCAAACTCCCCGTTTAAAGGGACAGTCTACACCAGAATTTTTATTGTTTTAAAAGATAATCCCTTTATTACCCATTTCCCAGTTTTGCATAACTAACACATTTATAATAATATACTTTTAACCTCTGTGATATATCCCAGATAACTTCTCGTGTACGAGCATAGTGTTATCTATATGAAATACGTGAACTAACACCATCTAGTGGTGAAAAACTGTTAAAATGCAATCTGAAAGAGGTGGGCTTCAAGGTCTAAGAAATTAGCATATGAACCTCCTAGGTTAAGCTTTCAACTAAGAATACCAAGAGAACAAAGCAAAATTGGTGATAAAAGTAAATTGGAAAATTGTTTAAAATTACATGCTCTATCTGAATCATAAAAGTTTATTTTGGCCTAGACTGTCCCTTTAACGCACCGCAAACAACCGCAAACAGTCCATTTGCACAACCGCAAACTCCCATTTGCACAAGGTTGGATACCAAGCTAGCCATGTCCCATTCCTTGTCCTCACTGATGTCATTGAAGGTCTCTTCCTCCACCCAGGCACGTATAACACCAAGGGTCCCCGAAAGGTGACAACAAGCCCCCTGGGACGCCTGCTGTCCTTGGTCTTCCACCTCCTCAAAGCCACCTTCTTCCTCTGACTCCTCTTCTTCAGACTCCTCTCTCAGCATTGCCTCTCTCTGCGTTATTATAAGGTGTGTTAAGTATTACTATTCCTATCAGTTTAATGCCTGTGGTGTCCCCTATCAGGGGACGTGTATATGGCATGGATATTAGGAACCGGGAGATGGAAAAATATGCTTGGTCGGTCCTCCTACTTCAAATTTGGGGCACTGCGCGTGCAATCTACTGTGCCACCAGATATGAGTGGTGTGTTAAGTAGTACTATTCTTCTAAGTTTAATCCCTGTTACGTCCCCTATCAGGGGACGTGTATATGGCATGGATTTTAGGAACCGGGAGATGGAAAAAGATGCTTGGTTGGTACGGCCACGAGATAGATAGATTTGATAGATAGATAGATACATAGATTAGATAGATAGATAGATAGATCAATAGATGCAATAGATACATTTGAGAGATTCGATAGATAGATAGATTTGATAGATAAATAGATAGATTTGATAGATAGATAATTTCCCAGACAGAGAATTACAAGACGTGCGGTCTGGTACCCATGGTAAGGTTCCCAGAGGCAGTTGCGGCGCCAGGGTACGTGTATATGGCATGGATTTTAGGAACCGGGAGATGGAAAAAGATGCTTGGTCTGTCCTCCTACCTCAAATTTGGGGCACTGCACGTGCAATCTACTATGCCACCAGATATGAGTGGTGTGTTAAGTAGTACTATTCTTATCAGTTTAATACCTGTTACGTCCCCTATCAGGGTACGTGTATATGGCATGGATTTTAGGAACCGGGAGATGGAAAAAGATGCTTGGTCGGTCCGGCCACGAGATAGAAAGATTTGATAGATAGATAGGATACATAGATTAGATAGATAGATCAATAGATACATTTGATAGATTCGATAGATAGATAGATAGATTTGATAGATAAATAGATAGATTTGATAGATAGATAATTTCCCAGACAGAGAATTACAAGACTGGGACCCATGGTAAGGTTACTTCCTTTTGCACAATCGAATACAGGTTGGGGATTGCCTTTTGTGCAAAGAAATTTTGGCCAAGTACCTACCACTGCGGTTTCCCCTATCAGGGGACATGTATATGGCATGGATCTTAGGAACCGGGAGATGGAAAAAGATGCTTGGTCGGTCCTCCTACTTCAAATTTGGGGCACTGCGCATGCAATCTAATGTGCCACCAGATAGGAGTGGTGTGTTAAGTAGTACTATTCCTATCAGTTTAATCCCTGTTAAGTGCCTTTTTTTTTTGTTTGGTTTTTGAAGCCACAGTGCAGCACCAGAGGCCAGAAAAATTTGGCATGTACACATGCCTGAAAAATTAGGTATTGTTGCAGCCGCTGCTGTAGCAGCGGCCAGAAAAATTGATGTTTGTTTCCCAGGCAGAAAGTGCCCTAAAACATTGTGGCTTGAACCCTAGTTGGTGGTGGATAATTAACGCAAGTCATCCGGCATTTGAAAATAAAATACAGCAGCGTGTGGACCATTTTTAGCCCAAGGCAGCTCATCTCATCAGGCCTTTTTTACTCAAATGTATCACCCAATGTCAGTCCCTTCGGGATCCATCCCTCATTCATCTTAATAAAGGTGAGGTAATCTAGACTTTTTTGACCTAGGCGACTTCTCTTCTCAGTGACAATACCTCCTGCTGCACTGAAGGTCCTTTCTGACAGGACACTTGAAGCGGGGCAGGCCAGAAGTTCTAGTGCAAATTGGGATAGCTCAGTTCACAGGTCAAGCCTGCACACCCAGTAGTCAAGGGGTTCATCGCTCCTCAGAGTGTTGAGATCTGCAGTTAAGGCGAGGTAGTCTGCTACCTGTCGGTCGAGTCGTTCTCTGAGGGTGGACCCCGAAGGGCTGTGGCGATGCATAGGAGTTAAAAATCTCTGCATGTCCTCCATCAACAACACGTCTGTAAAGCGTCCTGTCCTTGCCGGCGTGGTCGTGGGAGTCGGAGGATTACTTTCACCTCTTCCCCTGTTAGATACCCGTTGTGCTGTGACATCACCCTTATACGCTGTGTAAAGCATACTTTTTAATTTATTTTTGAACTGCTCCATCCTTTCCGACTTGTGGTAATTTGGTAACATTTCAGGCACTTTATGCTTATACCGGGGGTCTAGTAGCGTGGACACCCAGTACAGGTCATTCTCCTTCAGCTTTTTTATATGAGGGTCACTCAACAGGCACAACAGCATGAAAGACCCCATTTGCACTTGGTTGGATGCCGAGCTACTCATGTCCCGTTCCTTGTCCTCAGTGATGTCACTGAAGGTATCTTCTTCCCCCCAGCTTCATACAACACCACGGGTACCACGGTGACGACGAGCACCCTGGGATGCCTGTTGTGGTTGGTCTTCCTCCTCCTCCTCAAAGCCACATTCCTCCTCTGACTCCTCTTCCTCACAATCCTCTTCCAGCGTTGCCGCTGGTCCAGCAAACGATGCTGATAAGGCTGTTTCTGGTGGTGATGGTGACCACAACTCTTCCTCTTCACGCTCATCTATGGCCTGATCCAGCACTCTTCGCAGGGCACGCTCCAGGAAGAAAACAAATGGTATGATGTCGCTGATGGTGCCTTCGGTGCGACTGACTAGGTTTGTCACCTCCTCAAAAGGACGCATGAGCCTACAGGCATTGCGCATGAGCGCCCAGTAACGTGGCAAAAAAATTCCCAGCTCCGCAGATGCTGTCCTAGCACCCCGTTCATACAAATACTCGTTAACGGCTTTTTCTTGTTGGAGCAGGCAGTCAAACATTAGGAGTGTTGAATTCCAACGTGTCGGGCTGTCGCAAATCAAGCACCTCACTGGCATGTTGTTTCACCGCTGGATATCGGAAAAGTGCGCCATGGCCGTGTAGGATCGCCTCAAATGGCCACACACCTTCCTGGCCTGCTTCAGGATGTCCTGTAAGCCTGAGTACTTATGCACAAAGCATTGTACGATCAGATTACACACATGTGCCATGCATGGCACATGTGTCAACTTGCCCAATTTCAATGCCGCCACCAAATTACTTCCGTTGTCAGAAACCACTTTGCCGATCTCCAGTTGGTGCGGAGTCAGCCACTGATCCACCTGTGCGTTCAGGGCGGACAAGAGTGCTGGTCCGGTGTGACTCTCTGCTTTCAGGCAAGTCAACCCCAAGAAGGCGTGACACTGCTGTATCTGGGATGTGGAATAGTACGTGCGGAGCTGGGGGGGGTGCCGTTGATGTGAAGCAAGACGCAGCAGCAGAAGAGGACTCAGCCGAGGAGGTTATAGAAGAGGATGGAGTAGGAGGAGTAGAGGAGGTGGCAGCAGGCCTGCCTGCAAGTCGTGGCGGTGTCACCAACTCATCCTCTGCAGAGCCACGCATTCCATGCTTGGCAGCCATCAGCAGCTTTACCCAATGCGCAGTGTAGGTTATATACCTGCCCTGACCATGCTTTGCAGACCAGCTATCAGTGGTCATATGGACCCTTGCCCCAACACTGTGTGCCAGACATGCCATTACTTCCTTTCGCACAATCGAGTACAGGTTGGGGATTGCCTTTTGTGCAAAGAAATTTTGGCCAGGTACCTTCCACTGCGGTGTCCCAATAGCTACAAATTTTTTGAACGCCTCAGACTCCACCAGCTTGTATGGTAAAAGCTGGCTGGCTAACAGTTCAGACAAACAAGCTGTCAGACGCCGGGCAAAGGGGGTGACTTTGTGACATTGGCTTCTTACGCTCAAACATGTCCTTGACAGACACCTGACTGTGGGAAGATGAGCAGGAACTGCTCTGGAAGAGAGACGGAGTGGCGGATGGTTGAGAGGGGGCAAGGAGGACAGCAGTGGTTGACGTGGCTGAAGATGCTGGACCAGGAGGAGAATGGCGGCTTTGAGTTTGTGTGCTGCTTCTACTTATGTGTTGATCCCATAGGCATTTGTGATGTGCGATCATGTGCCTTCGCAAAGCAGTTGTACCTAGGTGGGTGTTGGACTTCCCACGACTCAGTTTCTTTTAGCACAGGTTGCAAATGGCATGGCTGTTGTCAGAGGCAGACACACAAAAAAAATGCCACACTGCTGAGCTCTGCGATGACGGCATTCTGGTGGTGGCAACAGCATGCGTTGATTGGCATGCTGTCTGGCTGACCCCGGGTGCCGATGCATGCTGTCTGACTGTGCCACTAGCTCCATGTGATGACCTCCCCCTGCTTCCAACTCATCTCCTCCTCCTCCTCTCTGTCTCCCCATCTGAACTTTCCCTCTGTTCTTCTCTTCTAGCGGGCACCCACGTGACATCCACGGACGCATCGTCATCATCAACCGCTTCACTTGTATCTGACAAATCAACAAAGGAAGCAGCAGCGGGTACAACATCATCATCATCACACCGTACGTCCATTTCTGAAATGCTGCCTGACTGAGACATATCACTGTTATCTACATCCTCTGTCAATGATGGTTGCGCATCACTCATTTCTTCCAACTGATGTGTAAAAAACTCCTCTGACACATCAAGCGAAGCGGCTGTGGTGCTAGTGTTGGTGGTGGTGGCAGGCGAGCGTGTGGTAACTTGCCCGAAGATAAGCTGGAGGAGGATGGTGCATCAAGGTTTGGAGCGGAAGCTATAGAAGATTGGGTGTCCTGTGTTATAAAGTCAACTATTTCCTCAGAACTTTTCGAGTTCATGGGACGTGGCCTCTGAACACTGGGCATTATTCTAGTGCCAAAGGGAATCACAGCACCACGACCACGACGGCACCTGCGGGGTGGCCTGCCTCTGCCTGTCATATTTTTTTAGATGTACACTTACACTACTATTAAACAAGATATGAGTGGTGGCACTGGGCAAGTGGGCCCAGTATAAGCTGTGAGCCTGACACAAAAAAGCAGACTGATGTTTCACAGTCAAAAAAAAATTTTGTTTTTAAATTTACAATACTGTTACACCAGATATGAGTGGTGTGGCACTGGGCAAGTGGGTCTGGCGCACACGCTGGCAGGCAGGCAACTGCAATTAGATTACACAAGCAGACTGATGTTTCACAGTCAAAAAAGTTTTTTGTTTTTAAATTTACAATACTGTTACACCAGATATGAGTGGTGTGGCACTGGGCAAGTGGGTCTGGCACGCATGCTGGCAGGCAGGCAACTGCAATTAGATTACACAAGCAGACTGATGTTTCACAGTCGAAAAACTTTTTTTTTTTTTTTAATTTACACTACTGTTACACCAGATATGAGTGGTGACACTGGGCAAGTGGGCCTGGCACACAGGCATGCAGGCAGGCAACTGCAATTAGATTACACTAGCAGACTGATGTTTCACAGTCAAAAAAGTTTTTTGTTTTTAAATTTACAATACTGTTACACCAGATATGAGTGGTGTGGCACTGGGCAAGTGGGTCTGGCACACACGCTGGCAGGCAGGCAACTGCAATTAGATTACACAAGCAGACTGATATTTCACAGTCGAAAAAGTTTTTTTTTTTAAATTTACACTACTGTTACACCAGATATGAGTGGTGATACTGGGCAAGTGGGCCTGGCACACAGGCTGGCAGGCAGGAAACTGCAATTAGATTACACTAGCAGACTGATGTTTCACAGTCAAAAATTTTTTTTTTTCAATTTACACTACTGTTACAACAGATATGAGTGGTGGCACTAGTTGGCAAGTGGGCCTGGCACACACGCTGGCAGGCAGGCAACTGCTATTAGATTACACTAGCAGACTGATTTTTCAGTCAAAAAAGTTTTTTTTTTAAATTTACACTACTGTTACAACAGATATGAGTGGTGGCACTAGTTGGCAAGTGGGCCTGGCACACACGCTGACAGGCAGGCAACTGCTATTAGATTACACTAGCAGACTGATGTTTCACAGTCAAAAAAGTGTTTTTTTTTAAATTTACACTACTATTACAACAGATATGAGTGGTGGCACTAGTTGGCAAGTGGGCCTGGCACACACGCTGGCAGGCAGGCAACTGCAATTAGATTACACTAGCAGACTGATGTTTCACAGTCAAAAAGGTTTTTTTTTTTAATTTACACTACTGTTACAACAGATATGAGTGGTGCCACTAGCTGGCAAGTGGGCCTGGCACACACGCTGGCAGGCAGGCAACTGCTATTAGATTACACTAGCAGACTGATGTTTCACAGTCAAAAAAGTTTTTTTTTTTTTAAATTTATACTACTATTACAACAGATATGAGTGGTGGCACTAGTTGGCAAGTGGGCCTGGCACACACGCTGGCAGGCAGGCAACTGCATTTAGATTACACTAGCAGACTGATGTTTCACAGTCAAAAAAGTTTTTTGTTTTTAAATTTACAATACTGTTACACCAGATATGAGTGGTGTGGCACTGGGCAAGTGGGTCTGGCACACACGCTGGCAGGCAGGCAACTGCAATTAGATTACACAAGCAGACTGATATTTCACAGTCGAAAAAGTTTTTTTTTTTAAATTTACACTACTGTTACACCAGATATGAGTGGTGACACTGGGCAAGTGGGCCTGGCACACAGGCTGGCAGGCAGGAAACTGCAATTAGATTACACTAGCAGACTGATGTTTCACAGTCAAAAATTTTTTTTTTTCAATTTACACTACTGTTACAACAGATATGAGTGGTGGCACTAGTTGGCAAGTGGGCCTGGCACACACGCTGGCAGGCAGGCAACTGCAATTAGATTACACTAGCAGACTGATGTTTCACAGTCAAAAAAGTTTTTTTTTAAAATTTACACTACTGTTACAACAGATATGAGTGGTGGCACTAGTTGGCAAGTGGGCCTGGCACACACACTGGCAGGCAGGCAACTACAATTAGATTACACTAGCAGACTGATGTTTCACAGTCAAAGAAATTTTTTTTACAAAAATTTACACTACTGTTACAACAGATATGAGTGGTGGCACTAGTTGGCAAGTGGGCCTGGCACACACACTGGCAGGCAACTGCAATTAGATTACACTAGCAGACTCATGTTTCACAGTCTAAAAAGTTTTTTTTTTTTTAAAATTACACTACTGTTACAACAGATATGAGTGGTGGCACTAATTGGCAAGTGGGCCTGGCACACACGCTGGCAGGCAGGCAACTACATTTAGATTACACTAGCAGACTGATGTTTCACAGTCAAAAAAGTTTTTTTTAAAAAAAATTTAAACTACTGTTACAACAGATATTAGTGGTGGCACTAGTTGGCAAGTGGGCCTGGCACACACGCTGGCATGCAGGCAACTGCAATTAGATTACACTAGCAGACTGATGTTTCATAGTCAAAAAATTTTTTTTTTCAATTTACACTACTGTTACACAGATATGAGTGGTGGCACTAGTTGGCAAGTGGGCCTGGCACACACACTGGCAGGCAGGCAACTACAATTAGATTACACTAGCAGACTGATGTTTCACAGTCAAAAAAATTTTTTTTACAAAAATTTACACTACTGTTACAACAGATATGAGTGGTGGCACTAGTTGGCAAGTGGGCCTGGCACACACACTGGCAGGCAACTGCAATTAGATTACACTAGCAGACTCATGTTTCACAGTCTAAAAAGTTTTTTTTTTTTTAAAAATTACACTACTGTTACAACAGATATGAGTGGTGGCACTAATTGGCAAGTGGGCCTGGCACACACGCTGGCAGGCAGGCAGGCAACTACATTTAGATTACACTAGCAGACTGATGTTTCACAGTCAAAAAAGTTTTTTTTTTAAAAATTTAAACTACTGTTACAACAGATATTAGTGGTGGCACTAGTTGGCAAGTGGGCCTGGCACACACGCTGGCATGCAGGCAACTGCAATTAGATTACACTAGCAGACTGATGTTTCATAGTCAAAAAATTTTTTTTTTCAATTTACACTACTGTTACACAGATATGAGTGGTGGCACTAGTTGGCAAGTGGGCCTGGCACACACGCTGGCAGGCAGGCAACTGCTTTTAGATTACACTAGCAGACATGTTTCACAGTCAAAAAAGTTTTTTTTAAAAAATTTACACTACTGTTACAACAGATATGAGTGGTGGCACTTAGCAAGTGGGCCTGGCACACACGCTGGCAGGCAGGCAACTGCTATTAGATTACACTAGCAGACTGATGTTTCACAGTCAAAAAAGTTTTTTTTTTTAAATTTACACTACTGTTACAACAGATATGAGTGGTGGCACTGCAGGCAGGCAACTGCAATTAGATTACACTAGCAGACTGATGTTTCACAGTCAATATTACACAGGCAAAAAAAAAAAAGACTGATGTTCTAGCCCTAAAAAGGGCTTTTTGGGGTGCTGTCCTTACAGCAGAGATCAGATGAGTCCTTCAGGACTGTAGTGGACACTGAATAAACTAGCCAAGCTATCAATTTCCCTATGAAATCAGCAGCAGCTACACTGTCCCTCCTCTCACTAACAATGCAGCTTCCGAATGAATCTAAAATGGCTGCTGTCCAGGAGCTGGGAGGGTCTGGGAGGGAGTGTCTGCTGCTGATTGGCTGAAATGTGTCTGCAGACTGTGAGATACAGGGTCAAAGTTTACTCAATGATGACGAATAGGCATATGTTCGCCCGCCGCGGTGAACGCGAACAAGCTATGTTCGCCGG
Organism: Bombina bombina; assembly: GCF_027579735.1. Classification (NCBI taxonomy): domain Eukaryota; kingdom Metazoa; phylum Chordata; class Amphibia; order Anura; family Bombinatoridae; genus Bombina; species Bombina bombina. Next base: position 42,770,141 of record NC_069502.1, read on the forward strand.
GAACTATTCGCCGGCGAACAATTCGCGACATCACTACTGAGCAGTCCCGGATGAGCCCTGTTCTGAGTGGTTTTGTATCAAAGATCACAGGTCAAAGTTCATGTGGACAATGCAGACTTACTACGGCTATGAGAGAGAGTGTTAAACCTTGGTCTGAGAGACGCAGCCATAGGTACTCTAATAGGAGAAGCTCCGGCTTCTGTTTGAGAATGCGCATTAGAGGCTTGGTGCTGCAGCATGCACAACAGGAAGTTACAGCTGCAAACAAAATACTAAACAAAGTAGGTAGGGGGAAGGACTAACTTATAGTCAGAATTTAAATAGACAGTACAGAATTGGTAAACTATGACAGAACCACCTCCTCAAGGAGCCACTCCGTGACTCAAGGCCTAGAGCAGTAAGGATTCCATTGGTGAAATAGGGAAATTAGTCTGGGAGCTCTGATGTTGTTCTCTACTCTATAAAGGAGACTATTCACCAAACGTGAAAGTTTGTAAATAATTTCGGAGATTCGACCGCTCCCTGCGTACATCTGAGTACTAAGAGCAGGAGAAGTGCACCGGTTCCCTACGGTAACTTGCGCAAGTATGAAGAAAACCGGGACCAGTAACCACCTTCATTAAAAGCACAAATATTGGAAGCCTGTCAGAATCTAACCGCGGACGAGGAAGGGTGAGATTACCTGCATAGCAGGCACTACACATATCCACCTAAAGGTATAGATCTGTCAAGTGTGTTTTTATATTGACATATTGTGCTTCAACACCTTCTCTATAGCGGGGACTTTAAAGTATAAATAGTGGCTGGCCACTACTATTTTATCTATCACCGCAACACAATTGTAATTAAAGGGATATCCTGAAATCATCGTTCACTGTCTTAAGAAAGTCTGTTATTTTTTAATGCTGCACCAAAGGTACCTTGAATAATAATTCTCACATTTTTATTGGTTTTAAAAGGAAATTACCTACAGTGACTTTTTTGATTAATTTGTGGATCCAAACAAAAAAGGACATTACTATACGCAAATTGTGATCCATTAGATTCGGGGCTCTCTTTTCATATATCGATTGTGCACACAACCTACTACTGATTTTGCTGCTATTCTAATTTATGTATTTGGTTTTCTATGCTTTTATGTTATTGTATTAGTAAATTATATTTTATACACCTTTGTTTCTTCTTGTGGCTTTATTGGGTAACATCAGAAATTAACCCTTTAGCAGTATTCATTTTATGCCTGCCACTTATTTGATAGTCAGTCCCTATTGTATTTAAATTGCACCTCAGTTATTTGTGATTGTTTCTCCCCGTAGTTTATAATACTTAGAGCTTTTTTAGCGCCACTTTTAACGCATACATTTTATTTAAAAATTATTATTGTAATACCTTTCCCATCCTTCCACCCATTCCAAAACAGCACAATTTTAAAACTGAATACGTTCTATATTTAGCTTACAACAACAGAGTGCTATTTAAAAAATAAAGTGAGTGCCCCTGACGCGGTCGCGTTTCACTATACGCTTCCTCAGACGGGAATCAAGTAAACCTAAAAAAAACTAAATGTATGCTAACCTAATAATTTTCTTTATTTCCGGATATGGAGAGTCCACGACCCCACCCTTTATTAAGACAGTTAATTTTTACTAAACCTCAGGCACTTCTACTTCTTTGTGTTATTCATTTTTCCATTTCCATTTCCCTTTGGCCAAATGACTGAGGAATATGGGTATGGGACTGACACTTAACAGCTTTGCTTTGGTGCTCTTTGCCTCCTTCTGCTGGCCAGGAGTCATATTCCCACTAGTAATTGGAATGACGTCATGGACTCTCCATAGCCGGAAAAAAAGAAATTTATCAGGTAAGCATACATTTTAATTTTTTTTTTAGGTTTACTTGTTTCCTATGTACCCCAAATACAACAAATATTTTTGCTCTCATACTTTGACATGAGCAGAAGTTATGTTACGTCATGCGTATCTCATGATATCACAAACTGATATAAGATCTGGTAACCCATGAAATATTCAGGCATCAGATCTTTATTTACTAGATATATAGTTCAACAATATTGTGCCTGGTTATTTAAAAAAAAAAATAGGAAAAGAAAATATTGCATTTTACAATTTAGGACTAGATTACAAGTGGATCACTAGTTTAACGTCTCCCTGTAAAGGGGCAAATTTGCCTGTTTACGAGTGCATGTTAAATAACCAGCCATTACAAGTGGCTGATTGATGCTACCGCAAGCTTGTTGGAGCACTTTGAGCTAAATGCAATTAACTAGAGGTCAGACCTGAGGTTTATTGTGCTCCAATTGCCCCCCAAATAAAGTGGACAGTTACCGTCAGTAAATAAAACATAGTAGCATTTCTACTTTTTTTTAACTTGCCTTTACTTAGAGCGGTCTATGGGGACTGTGTTTTAAACTGTAACTATATATTTATATGCTAATATATATATATATATATATATATATATATATATATATATATATATATATTTGTTAATATGTGTATATACATGCCCAATGCTGCGTAACTTACCTCCTGCATTGTGCTAGGTTCTTTGGAGCCTAAGGAAGTGCACTCTCGTGAATCAAACTGAAACAGCTGCCTGGAAAACTTTTCTACCAAAGACTGCTTCCGAAGAAGCAAATACATCAAAATGGTATAATTTAGTAAATGTATGCAAAGAAGACCAAGTTACTGCTTTGCAAATCTGATCAACAGAAGCTTCATTCTTAAAAGCCCAAGAAGTGGAAACAGATCTAGTAGAATGAGCTGTAATTCTCTGAGGCGGGGCTTTACCCGACTCCAAATAAGCTTGATGAATCAAAAGCTTTAACCACGATGCCAAAGAAACAGCAGAAGCCTTCTGACCTTTCTAGGAACCAGAAAAGATAACAAATAGACTAGAAGTCTTCCTGAAATCTTTAGTAGCTTCAACATAATATTTCAGAGCTCTCACCACATCCAAAGAATGTAAAGATCTCTCCAAAGAATTCTTAGGATTAGGACACAAAGAAGGGACAATAATTACTCTATTAATGTTGTTAGAATTCACAAACTTAGGCAAGAATTTAAATGAAGTCCGCAAAACTGCCTTATCCTGATGAAAAATCAGAAAAGGAGATTCACAAGAGAGAGCAGATAATTCAGAATCTCTTCTAGCAGAAGAGATGGCCAAAAGGAACACCACTTTCCCAGAAAGTAGTTTAATGTCCAAAGAATGCATCGGCTCAAATGGAGGAGGACAGCAGACACATCAGATCCCTAGCGCTCACCTACTCCACGTCTTCCCCGGCAGCGTGTCTTTGGCACGTGCACACATCATTCAATAGCCTGCTCCAGAGCGAGGGTGCCGTTAGACAGCGTCTCCGTTGAAACGCCAATCAGCATACAGGAAAGAACAAAAGAGAAAGTCTATTGCAACTCCTCCTCAGGAAAGCACAGGGACTCCTTGTAAAAGTAATTAGAAAATCTTTATTCATAGTAGCAACAAGTAAAATCAAAGTATGTGAGATACAACTCACAGATTCAGGCACGGTATTCCAGTGGTGCTAGAAACGGCAAACATGTTTAGTGTGGGGCCTCCACAGTGAACAAATGTGGAGGCCCCACACGAAACATGTTTGCCGCTTCTTGCACCACTGGAATACCGTGCCTGAATCTGTGAGTTGTATCTCACATACTTTGATTTTACTTTTTGCTACAACGAATAAAGATTTTTGAATTACTTTTACAAGGAGTCCCTGTGCTTTCCTGAGGAGGAGTTGCGATAGACTTTCTCTTTTGTTTTTTCTCAAATGGAGGAGCCTGTAAAGCCTTCAAAACCAAATTAAGACTCCAAGGAGGAGAGATTGATTTAATGACAGGCTTGATACGAACCAAATCCTGTACAAAACAGTGAATATCAGGAAGTTTAGCAATTTTTCTGTGGAATAAAACAGAAAGAGCAGCAATTTGTCCTTTCAAGGAACTTGCAGACAAACCTTTATCCAAACCATCCTGAAGAAACTGTAAAATTCTAGGAATTCTAAAAGAATGCCAAGAGAATTTATGAGAGGAACACCATGAAATCTAAATCTTCCAAACTCGATAATACATCTTTCTATAAACAGATTTACGAGCCTGTAACATAGTATTAATCACTGAATCAGAGAAACCTCTATGACTAAGCACTAGGCGTTCAATTTCCATACCTTCGAATTTAATGATTTGAGATCCTGATGGAAAAACGGACCCTGAGACAGAAGGTCTGGTCTTAATGGAAGTGGCCAAGGTTGCAACTGGACATCCGAACAAGATCCGCATACCAAAACCTGTGAGGCCATGCTGGAGCCAACAGCAACACAAACGATTGTACCATGATGATTTTGGAGATCACTCTTGGAAGAAGAACTAGAGGCGGGAAAATATAAGCAGGTTGATAACACCAAGGAAGTGTGAACGCATCCACTGCTTCCGCCTGAGGATCCCTGGACCTGGACAGGTACCTGGGAAGTTTCTTGTTAAGATTAGATGCCATCAGATCTATTTCTGGAAGACCCCACATCTGAACAAATTGAGAAAACACATCTGGGTGGAGAGACCACTCTCCCGGATGTAAAGTCTGATGACTGAGATAATCCGCTTCCCAATTGTCTATACCTGGGATATGAACCACATAAATTAGACAGGAGCTGGATTCCGCCCAAACAAGTATCCAAGATACGTCTTTCATAGCTTGAGGACTGTGAGTCCCACCCTGATGATTGACATATGCCACAGTTGTGATATTGTCTGTCGGAAAACAAATGAATGGTTCTCTCTTCAATAGAGGCCAAAACTGAAGAGCCCTGAGAATCGCACGGAGTTCCAAAATATTTATTGGTAATCTCGCCTCTTGAGATTTCCAAACTCCTTGTGCTGTGAGAGATCCCCAAACAGCTCCCCAACCTGAAAGACTCACATCTGTTGTGATCACAGTCCAGGACGAATGAAAGAGGCCCCTAGAACAATACGATGGTGATCTAACCACCAAGTCAGAGACAGTCGATCATTGGGATTTGAGGATATTAATTGTGATATCCTTGTATAAACCATGCATCATTGGTTCAGCATACAAAGCTGGAGAGGTCTCATATGAAAATGAGCAAAGGGGATTGCGTCCGATGCTGCAGTCATGAGACCTATAACTTCCATGCACATAGCTACTGAAGGGAATGACTGAGACTGAAGGTTCCGACAGGCTGCAACCAATTTCAAATGTCTCTTGCCCGTTAGAGACAAAGTCATGGACACTGAATCCATCTGGAAACCTAAAAAGGTTACCCTTGTCTGAGGAATCAAAAAACTTTTGGTAAATTAATCCTCCAACCATGTTTTTGAAGAAACACACTAGTTGATTTGTGTGAGATTATGCAGAACGTAAAGACTGAGCAAGTACCAAGATATCATCCAAATAAGGAAACACCGCAATACCCCGCTCTCTGATTACAAAGAGTAGGGCACCGAGAATCTTTGAAAAGATTCTTGGAGCTGTCCCTAGGCCAAAAGGAAGAGCAACAAATTGGTAATGCTTGTCTAGAAATGAGAATCTCAGGAACTGATAGTGATCTGGATGAATCGGAATATGAAGATATGCATCCTGTAAGTCTATTGTGGACATATAATGCCCTTGGTGAACAAATGGCAGAATAGTCCTTATAGTCACCATTTTGAAAGTTGGTACTCTTACATATCGATTCAAAATGTTTAGATCCAAAACTGGTCTGAATGAATTTTCTTTCATTGGGACAATGAATAGATTTGAATAAAACCCCAGACCCTGTTCCTGAAACGGAACTGGCATGATTACCCCTGATAACTCCAGGTCTAAAACACACTTCAGGAAAGCCTGAGCCTTTACTGGGTTTGCAGGGGATGCATGAGAGAAAAAATCTTCTCACAGGCGGTCTTACTCTGAATCCTATTCTGTACCCCTGAGAGACAATACTCTGAATCCATTGATTTCGGACCGAATTGATCCAAACATCTTTGAAAAATCTTAATCTGCTCCCTACCAGCTGAGCTGAAATGAGGGCCGCACCTTCATGCGGACTTGGGGGCTGGCTTTGATCTCTTAAATGGCTTGGAATTATTCCAATTCGAGGAAGGCTTCCAATTGGAAACAGATTCCTTGGGGGAGGGATTAGGTTTCTGTTCCTTATTTTGTCGAAAGGAATGAAAACGGTTAGAAGCTTTAGATTTACCCTTACATCTTTTATCCTGAGGCAAAAAAACACCCTTCCCCCCAGTAACAGTTGAAATTATTGAATCCAACTGAGAACCAAATAACGTATTACCTTGGAAAGAAAGAGATAGCAATCTGGACTTAGAAGTCATGTCAGCATTCCAAGATTTAAGCCACAAAGCTCTTCTAGCTAAAATAGCTAAAGGCATAGATTTAATATCAATTTTGATTATATCAAAAATGGCATCACAAATAAAATTATTAGCATGTTGAATCAAGTTAACAATGCTAGACAAATCATGATCCGATACTTGTTGCACTAAAGTTTCCAACCAAAAAGTTGAAGCAGCTGCAACATCAGCCAAAGAAATTACAGGCCTGAGAAGATGACCTGAATATAAATATGCTTTCCTTAGATAAGATTCAAGTTTCCTATCTAAAGGATCTTTAAAAGAAGTACTATTTTCCGTAGGAATAGTAGTACGTTTAGCAAGAGTAGAGATAGCCCCCTCAACCTTGAGGATCTTTTCCCAAACCTCTAAAGAAACAGCTGGCAAAGGATACAATTTTTTAAAACTTGAAGAAGGAATAAAAGAAGTACCAGACCTATTCCATTCCTTAGAAATCATATCAGAAATAGTGTCAGGAACTGGAAAAACCTCTGGAATAACCACAGGAGGTTTATAAACAGAATTTAAATGCCTACTAGTTTTAATATCAAGAGGACTGCTTTCCTCCATATCCAATGTAATCAACACTTCTATTAACAAAGAACGAATATACTCCATTTTAAATAAATAAGAAGATTTGTCAGTGTCAATATCTGAGGCAGGATCTTCTGAACCAGATAGATCCCCATCAGAGAAGGATAAATCAGCATGTTGCAGGTCATTTGAAATTTCATCAACATTATGAGAATTTTTAAAAAACCTTTTATGTTTATTAGAAGGCGGAATGGCAGACAAAGCCTTCTGAATGGAATCAGTAATAAATTATTTTAAATTTACAGGTATATCTTGTGCATTATATGTTGAAGGAGCAGCAACAGGTAATGAACTACTACTGATGGAAACATTCTCTGCATATAAAAGTTTATCATGACAACTATTACAAACAATAGAGGAAGATAAAACCTCCACAAGTTTACAACGAATGCACTTAGCTTTGGTAGGACTGCTATCAGGCAGCATGATTCCAACAGTAATTTCTGAGACAGGATCAGATTGAGACATCTTGCAAATGTAAGAGAAAATAAAACAACATATAAAGAAAAATGATCAATTTCCTTATATGGCAGTTTCAGGAATGGGTAAAAATGCAAACAGCCTAGCCCTCTGATAGAGAAAAAAGGCAAGAGGCATATAGGAATGGGGTCTTAAATAATGAAAATATTTGGCGCCAAGTATGACGCACAACAAACAGAAAAATATTTTTTGCCGCCAAAAACGTCCGGAAATGACATACTCGCGTCACAGATGATGCAACATTGTGAAGGACACGGCGTCGACTAAGACGCCGGAAATGACAATTTTGCGTCAACGAACGTAACTTTGCGCCCAAAAGATTTCGCGCCAAAAATGATGCAATAAACTTTGGCATTTTGCTCCCCCTCGCGAGCTTAATTCTGCCCGCAAATTTAAAAGACAGTCAATTTAAAAAAGAGACTAAACCCCAGGTAAGAAATAATTTTTCCTAAAAAAAGCATTTCCCAGATATGAAACTGACAGTCTGCAAAAGGAAATATACTGAAAACCTGAATCATGGCAAATATAAGTACAATACATATAATTAGAACTTTACATAAAGTGCCAAACCATAGCTGAGTGTGTCTTAAGTAATGAAAACATACTTACCAAAAGACACCCATCCACATATAGCAGATATCCAAACCAGTACTGAAACGGTTATCAGTAGAGGTAATGGAATATGAGAGTATATTGTCGATCTGAAAAGGGAGGTAGGAGATGAATCTCTACGACCGATAACAGAGAACCTATGAAATACATCCCCCGTGAGGAAAACCATTGCATTCAATAGGTGATAGTCCCTTCACATCCCTCTGACATTCACTGTACTCTGAGAGGAATCAAGCTTCAAAATGCTGAGAACCGCATATCAACGTAGAAATCTTAGCACAAACTTACTTTACCACCTCCATAGGAGGCAACGTTTGTAAAACTGAATTGTGGGTGTGGCGAGGGGTGTATTTATAGGCGTTTCGAGGTTTGGGAAACTTTGCCCCTCCTGGTAGGATTGTATATCCCATACATCACTAGCTCATGGACTCTTGCCAATTACATGAAAGAAATAACAGATTTACATAAATTAAATTGTCCAAAAACAAAGCAACATTTTGGGATACTCTGCCTAATCAACAAACAATTATTCACACCTTATATGTAGTGTTACCACTAGATGGCACTACTATGACATAAAAATGTAACTCTTTAATACACAGTTATTCAGAATAAATTTGTTACTAAACCTAGTGGCAACTACACATATAATTTAAAGTACTATTACTACTATTGAATATAAACTTTCAAATAAATACGGATAAATCTCTATTCAAACCTAATTGTTCAAGAGTACCAAATTCATAAATCCAATAACATTCACGTTGGGTACATGGTCAATAATTTAAATATGCAATTGGCTCATTGTATGTGATGTGGTAAGGAAACAGTGTGCCAATGGGGCAGAATCATTCCTAGTCCTAATATTACTTTTATGTTCAATAATCTTATCTTGTGCATAACGGGTAGTCTGCCCAATATAGGCCTGTCCACATGGGCAAATAATCATATAGATAATAAAGGGGGTGTGACAAGTGAAATAACCATTTATGGGGTATTTTTTCCCAGTACCAGGATGATAAAATTGTGATCCTTTAGTCATGTTGCTACAACAATAGCACCCAGGCATGGAAAGCCACATTTATTCTTAGCAGTAATATACCCAGATGGAGGAACGTTTCAGGTAAACAAAACAATGTGACCCCAAACTGGCTCAGAGTGCAAGCAGCTCTGACTCTTCTGATTTGTCTCCAGGGGAATCCGATGTATACCGCGAGGATGTGGAGGCCACAAACACCATAGAAGCAACAAGTGGCAAGGAGAAGAACAGCCGACGGCTACGCTCCACACGCCAACCGTAATCACTGAAGATAGTGTGGTAAATATATCCAGACATGTTGTGCACCATGCTCTGGGTTGTTTGTGGAATAATACCATGCTCTGTGTGAAAGCCAAGCTAGTGGTTACGAGCTAGGATAGGCAGCAGATTATTAGGAGCTAGTGCAGAGATACAGTTGTGCTAGCAGTAAATAAGCAGTTAAGGGTTGGAAGAGTGGGTGCCCTATGCCTGGATAGGAGGTCTGATGCTCTGGGGCTCTGTAGTGTGATGGGCCCTGGGAGGAAGGTATGTGGCTGTGGGGTCCCTGACCCTTGATGTTGGAGGCCCTGTCCCAGAGGTTGGAGGCCCTGGTGGGGGCAAGGCAGGCAGTTGGTGGGTTGAGGAAGGGGCATAGGGGCAGGGTAGGGGGTCCTTCCCTCATTTTTGCCTGGGGGCCCTGGTTGATCTCAGTCTGCCACTGTTAACAGGACTGCTTTGAACACATTGAAGACACAGGCCACCTCTCAAGAGGTGTTCAGTCTTTACTTGCTTTCAGTTCAATTATCCCAAATTAAGAGTACCATTTGTTTTCCTGCAAATTTCTCATTGTTGCCACTGCATGCAGATGTCACTGTGCTTGTATGTTAAACATTCTGTTTAATTGCTGTAATAAAAAAAATCACTAAACAGTGGCTTATAGGTAATATAGGATATTGCAATATAATTATTCATAATTTTAAATGGATTTTATCTTTTATTTGTTTTTTTACACTACAGTTGTGTAGTGTCCATTACTTCCTGTCACAGCCCTGCAAGGAGTTGGAGATTTCTGCAGGAAGATATATAGGAGTGACATGAGCTGGTTTACTATAAAGTGAAGAGAAAGGCAGGTAAATATATATTTGATTGGGATAGAGAGCAGGACAAGGTGAATATTGCTTTGCACAACAGGAACTCTGGGTGATATACGACTTGGACTGAAGTGTAGGAAGCAGATACTGCTGCACTAAATCAGGCAGCTGGAACTGCAACATGTTAAAGCAGGACAACAAAATCAGTGGTTTTGAGAAGGACAGGAGCCAAAATTCCTTGATTTGAAGGACCATGTGTTTGACAGTTAGGCCATGCAAGACATAGGTGAATAGCAGACTGATCCAATACATAAAACCAAAGTCAGAGTAAGGACAGTCCAAAAGTCAGATGCAGGAGCCTACAGAGGTAATCAGCTGGGAATTCACAAACAGTAGATCAACAGATCAGAGGCACTAACAGTTAAAATGGAAGTGGAGGGCCCTCTAGTGGGCCTGTAACACAATTAAGGGATACATGAATTGCCTCCCCCACCAAGTCTGGAGTGTACTAGGACAGCCACATTGTTGCAAGTGTGGGGCCAGGTGTTTCTGCTTACCTTTAAAGGTCCTGGTTGCCGTGGATCCGGCCTCTTTGTTCCTGGTTCCAGACTTCAAGGGAACTCTCTTTTGTGTCTTAGTGATCCAGTGATGCAGCCTTCCAGGAGAAAGTCTGTGCCACCTAAGTGGTATCGTGAAGTTGTGCTGGTGGTGCCAGGCATGTGGGGATCTGCAAGAGGAAGCGGTGCATCTGAGACTGAAGATATGGTAGCCCCTACCCCTCCAGCTAGGGACTGGGCCTCCAGGAGCTGCCAGCGGGTTTTTGGGCCCCAGTCACCCCTGATGGATTTTAGCTCCCTCCCTGATGCCCCAGGTGCTCTAGGGGTCTCCCAAGTTTCACCTGTCCATGTGGCTGGCGAGCATGCTGCCCTGGAGCCCACTAACAGGTCACAGCATGCCTCCAGTGTTCCCGTTTTCACCTTCCTTCTCAAATACAACTAGCCAATCGTGGCGCCCCTGAAACCCCAGGGCTGCCATCAGATGCAGCTGCTGCTGTGGAAACTTCTTGGCAACAGCTGCAGGCCTTACCACCGGCGGCCCTTCACTCCATGTTTGCGTTGGCTCAGGCCTTCATGGGGAACTTGTCCCCAGCAAACTTGTCCGGCGTGGGTGGGTTTGGGGCCGTTGGTCAGGTCAGTGTGGGTGCAGTGGTCTCTGGAGCTCCTAGGCCTCCATCGGGACTTGGCCCTGCCCCTTCCGGTTTGACAACATGCGCTTCCTCCCCAGATGAGTCAACCAGCGGGGAGGAGTGTGGCAGAAGCCATCGGAGGAACTAGGAGCAGGAGCCGGTCTTCACAGCAAGCCATCCCTAGTAAGTCAGGGAGGCTCTGCGCAGGCGACCACACTCCTGTTGGGAGGGGAGGCAGAGGGCAGGGCAGAAAGGCTATGGGGAATATTATTGGGGGGAGGAGAGCAGCAAGGGGGAATGCTGATACGCATGTGGGCAATGCTGATGTGGGGAGCCGCATGAGAATAAATGCGCAGGAACAAGAGGGCATGAATGTCAGGGGCGCATCTGTTTGGGTATGCGTTTTTACTAACAGGATTGTAGATGCAGTTAATACTGGGCACAGGGGTCTGCAGTAGGTGCATATTGGGATGTTATTATGCCTGCATAGGGTGAATACCACGGTATGCATGAGGATATGATTTGCAGGGCAGTGGCTTTTGCTCTAGGTATGGGTGGGGTAGGGGAGCAGGGTAGGATGGCAGGGACCCCCTCAGGGGTGCATTCTTCTGCACAGAGTTCTCCCCAATCTCTTTTATTTTCACAGGGCATCATCGTTGGTCCAGCTGCCTGTGCCATGGTGTCATCATCCAGGCAGGATACACCAGCACCTATGACCACAACGCCCACTGTGGTGGCTCCCAGGTTGCAACCATTGCCAGCAGGGGCTGCTCCACCATTGGCCCAAAGCAGTGAGTACCTATTGCATACATCACCACACGTAGAGCAAGGCACATCTACTAGTGAGTCAGGTTCAGAGATTGAGGGTGATTTAGGCTTAGTTGGCAAGGGACAGAAAGAGATGTTCAAAATGATTAAGAAGCCGGTTGCAGCGCAGGTTAAGGCTAAAGTGACTCCCACAGCAGGCAAAGAGGTGGTTCCTTTCGCGCAGGGCTCTAGCGTAGCTATCACGGGTGTGGGGACTGTGGCGGTGTCAAGGAAAGTAGCCTCTCATGGGGACACCTACCCATGTTTAGTGCACTTCTTGTATGGGCACCTAAAATTTAAGGTGGTGAAGAAAATCCAAGATGGGCGTTACGTCAACATCTTTGAGCTTTCGCTAGAGGCGTGTAGGGCCAGGGAACGGTCAACAAATGGCACAGGCCCTAAGAAAGTGCAGAGACCTGTAACATATGAGGAGTGGCAGCGCTGCTTTAGGGTGCTGGTGACTTGTTATGTGGACAAGTGGCATTTGCAGGGTCACAATCTGTTTAAGTACGAGGATACCATAAATGATATCCACTCAAGGTTTAAGGAAGGAGCATGGCGGGAGTACAACATGGCTTTACCTAGGAAAATGGTGAGAAACCCTCTCCTGCATTTTGGAACCCAGAATCTCGACCTGTGGTCCAAATTGGGGTTGGAGGGCGTGGCGATTAGCTCTCCAGCGACATGCCAGGGGACAAGCCGGCCATCCCCTCGGCCAAAAAAGCGGAGTAGGGAATGCTAGCAATTCCAGGATAAGCAATGTGACGGGGCAAACTGTTCCTTTCATCACATTTGCAAATTCTGTAGCAGGCCACACCCTGGGGTCGAATGTAGTAGAAGGAAGGAGCCAGGTGCTGAGAAGTCAGTCTCAAAAGGGGGCCTTGGTAACAAGGGCCCCAACGACCATTAATTTGGCAGCCATGGGGCCATGGCTGGTGAATTACCCTGATCCTGAGATGGCTCAGCAGCTCAGGGCGGATTTGGTAGAGGGGTTAAGAATTCCTGTGGGTGGTTGCGTAGTGTGTTCTTCGGTTCACTGTAACCTTAAATCGGCCTACGAATTCCCGGAGGTAGTCAGGGAGAAATTGGGCAAGGAAGTGGCTTTGGGCATGGTGGCTGGCCCTTTTTGGGAGTTGGTGGTGTCCCCTTTGGGGGTAGTGCCTAAGAAGGACACGGGCAAGTTTAGACTCATACATCACCTGTCCTTTCCAAAGGGGGAGTCAGTGAATGACGCCATTGACCCGGAGATGAGCTCAGTGCATTACCAGTCCTTTGATGATGCACTGTTGATCGTCAGGGGCAAGGGAAAGAGGGCTTTGATGGCGAAGCTAGACATAGAGTCAGGATTCCGGTTGTTACCCCTGCACTCATCTGCCTTCAGGCTCATGGGCATGAAGTTTGATGAGGCATTCTATGTGGACAAATTCCTCCCCATGGGATGCTCGCTATTGTGTGCTCTACGCGCGGGGGGGGGGTATGGCCCACTATGTGGATGACTTTCTGCTGGTGGGGAGGCTGATTCAGATGAATGGGCTCAGATGATGGTGGTTATGCAAGATATAATTGGGAGATGCGGGGTGCCTTTGGCGAATGAAAAAACGCAAGGCCTCTGTACCTGTCTTACATTCCTAGGGATTGAAATAGATACACGGGCGGCAGTTTGCAGGCTTTCACGGGACAAGGTCGACCGCCTACTTCAGGTGGTTTTGTCCGTGGTTAGCGCTGACTTTATTTCCCTTAAGGAAATACAGTCCCTGCTGGGGTTACTAAATTTCGCGGGTCGGGCAATACCAATGGGCAGAATCTTAAATAGAAGGTTGTAAAGTCAGCTGCAGGTTCCTAGAGGGAATAGAGCAAGGATTTAGGGTGTCCAATGAGATGAGGGAGGACCTCAGAATTTGGGAGGAATTTCTGAGAAAATTCAATGGAGTTTGTTTACGGAGGAAAGACCCTATTTCAAACCAAACGCTGCACCTTTTTACGGATGCGGCGGGGGGGGGGGGTTGGTTACGGTGCTTATCTACACGGCAAATGGAGTATGGCTCCTTGGCTGGAGGACTGGGTTGTGGCAGGTCTCATGAGGAACCTGACCCTATTGGAGCTTTTTCCAATCATAGTGGCAATCGAGCTGTGGGGACATAAATTAGCCAATCGGTCTGTAATTTTTTGGTCAGCCAACATGAGTGTGGTGTACGCCATAAATCGTAGGTCAGCATCGTCCCCGAGGGTAGTCACATATTTGAGGCATCTAGTGTTGCGCTGCTTGCATCTGAATATTAGTTTCACGGCTAGTCATGTGCCTGGGGTAAAAAATGTAGTTGCGGTTGCGTTGTCTAGGTTTAACTGGGATCAGTTTAGAAAGGTTGTGTCACGGGCCGAGCAAACAGGCTTAAATTGCCCTCCTTTTCTTTGGCAGATGGCAGGGGCTGGGAAAGTGTCATCCCCCTAGTGAGGGTTTCTTTGGCTCCTAAGATGGGGAAAACCTATGAAAACCACTGGAAGGCTTGGGTCAGTTTTGCCAATCAGCAAGGGTTCCAGGTCCAGTCGGCTACCCAGGTACACGTGCTTTATTGGTTAGCTTGTTTGCGCAGTCAAGGGGTGTCTAGATTAGCTGCACAGGGTAGGTTGTCCGCACTCTCGTTCTTTAACAAGACGCTTGGTATAGCGGATCACTCAGGCATATTCCTGGTGAGGCAGGTCCTGAAAGGGTGGGGGTGGCTGGCCCCACGCAACAAGGATCACAGGGAACCCATCACGCCTTTAAGGTTGCGTGAGTTGGTAGGGACATTGCAGTCAGTGTGCTCATCTGTGTTCAAGACTTTGCTGTTTTGAGTGGCGTTCTCTTTTGCTCTGGCCAGGGCAATATGAGTGGGGGAATTGGTTGCTTCCTCCATGGCGGGTGCAGACAGGGGTATCAAATGGGAGAATGTTTGGACTGCTGAGAGTGGGTTGTTGCTGCTGGTCCCTAGATCTAAAATGGATCAGGAGGGTAGAGGGACTTGGCTCCCCTTGCACAGGCACAAAATTCCTGAATGTTGCCCGGTACGGAATTTTGAGGAATATTGTAAGGAGAGACCGCAGGGTCCGCTGCAACTATTCATTCATGAAGATGGTTCGTCTTTATCAATATTTCAGTTTAAGAAGGTGCTCGCTAAGGTGGCAGCTGCAGCGGCTTTGACACTCCTTCATGCATTGGGTGTCCATCAGGGCTCTGCGTCTGCTAGACGGGCAGCAATTGTGATATTCCTCATCCAGAGCTAGCATTCGGTGGCTGGGACGCAGGTTTAACGTGGGACAAGTTGCCAGTCCTTCTTCAAGATGTGCATAGGAGGTGGGGGCCACCTCACATTATCATACTGCACTTGGGTGGGAATTATATGGGGTCTGTTCCAGTCTTGGATTTAATTAGGAAAATGGATTTGGACCTACGTTGGGTGTGCGCATTGCTCAAGACTGTAAAGATTGGGTGGTCCAACGTAGTTGCACGACTGTGTTGGAGGTACACTGTTACACAGAGGGCAGCGTACAATGTGCGGAAAAAGCTGAACAGAGAAATGGGGAGAATGGTCACTGCGTTAGGCGGTTTTGCCATAAGGCATGATGCACTAACAGCTGACAATAAGGCTCTTTATCGCCCTGATGGCGTCCATCTTACTGATTAGACATTTTCCTCTGGGATATCCGAAAAGCTTTTTGGCTGTAGTATAAAAAAATAATAATAAGGTTTTAAAATTTTATAAAAATATTTATTGTTATCTGTGAGCTTGTCAGTTATGTGGCGGCAAGAGTTGGCTGCCTCTTGTGGCGGTCGGTCAGGGCCCAGAGAGCGGGCAGGGAGAGAGAAGAGTGATGCCCTAGGATGGGGGAGGGACGCCCGCTAGGTGCCGACCTAGGGGTTACTCCCCCCTACGAATCGTAGGCCAAATAGCTCTACCAATTACAGCTTTTACTGCCAATTGGGCGCGCGCAATCCGTGCCACACTGCAGTCACCGTGTAGGGCCTTAGCCGTCTGTCAGTAGGGGTTAAGCTAGCTAGTTCATTGCTGCCACCAGTTTAAGAACTTTATACAGTTCTATGTTATTATTATTGAGTTGCCTAGATTGGCATATATATAGCCGTAAATGAAGAGGTTTATTTTATATAATAAACGTGACCGTGACCGGTCTTTAGCCCAAAACCTGTTGTTGTGTGTTTATTGTTTAATCATTCTAGGGTACATAGGATGAAATAGGAAGTTTATCTCTTAAGGTTCTAGGCCAAGCAAACCAGCAGGAGGAGTATTGGTAATAAATATGCACTCCATCACAATACAGTCCCACTAGGGTGCACTAGCATCAATTCCCTTCCATTATATGCTTTGCAATACAAAAACACACTGATGATTCACTCCTGTTATAGACAGGACTTTTATTGTGCATTCATTCAATACAACATACAGAACAACATTTCAAGGTCTCAATAAATTTAAATGAACTACATTACGGTTCATTTGGGGAATAGAATTTCACATTTGAAATGTTAACAGTGATTGCACTAGAGTGATACTATCTACGCACAGGGAATTCGAATTCAGCAAAATACAACTTACTATAACAATTGCTTCAGTTGCTGCATAATATTGCAAGCAGTACTATTAAAACTTAATGAAATTCAAAAATCACAACTGATGCACAACATAATACCCAAGTATTTCACACTGTGTAGTGGTATTGTTACACCACAATATTCTGATTCAATCATATCAATAAACAACAACACCACTTAACAGTGTACTGGGATCTACACAGTAATAACAACGAAAACCCCTGCTGCACAAAAAAATAAAAATTACCTCTTATGCTTAAGACCATATTACTAGTTTGACGTGGAAATACAGAATAGCTAGGGCTTCTTCAATGCACACTTAGCGATTATGATACTGAATTGAATAAGGTATATGTAAACTTGAAAGAAAAATAGCTTGATTACACTACATTCTAGTTTATTCTTAATACAAAACCGTCATAGACCAGAGGGTCAAACGCAATTAGATAAGAGGTTGTGGGATATTATAATGCAATCAAACTAAGTTACTTGACTATAACCCTACGATAAGTAAACACAAAAGAGAGTGCAAGCAAAGACAGTAGCAGCCACAACACAGCCATTGTTAAGTGGCTTATACTGATACAACAATAAAGAACTGAAGGACAATACTGGCAACTATCTTATCTCAGATACCCTAGAAATATCCCTGTATTCCAAAACAATTAGTGTTCCTCCTACTAAGACAACCAATAGAAATCCAGTAATTTATGTGTAGATTACCCTATATGTAACAGATCACCCAAAATAAATAAAAGTCTCAGAGGATGGATGATAACAATATGTATACATAAACATATTGTATCAGTATTTAACTGATTACTTATTGTACAAGACATCCGCACTACTAATCTGAGCTTAAGCAACTCCATACAGGGTATTGCTACAATAATCTACACTATATTAACTAAGCCTTATTTAATTGAACCGGTGTACCGCATAGATTTCTGTATAGATTATACTGTAATATAATTATCTGGGCTATCATACCCCAAAGGCCTATTTACACAGATTATTGCATATAATACAGTCTATACAAGACTACTTTATCCTAGGCTTTTAATCGTTTATGTTTTTCCCCCTTTTTTCCCCCTTCTCCAATTATTTTAGTCAAATAAATAAAAGTTAAGTTTTACACTCTGGAAGTAAACGCCGTATATGAGGTTAAGACAGTGAGTGCTAAAACCGCATTCTTTTGTGGAAGTGACTCTATCACCTCCACTTTTTGTATGTATGCTATTGCTGTGCGGTAGCACCCCTCCCCCTAATAGTACAGATTGATTTCACATTAATGAAACACTATTGACCACTATAGAAATACTGGGGAGTGTGTCTGAGTGTAGTGCCATTGCTTAAACTCGTTTCCAACATTTCAAGGCTACCTGCTCCTTTCTCAAGCATTTGTTTTTCAAACCAGCAGGAGGAGCTAGTAAGCCGATTCACATGTGCAAAGGCAAAACACAGTCACTATAAAGAAGCCCTCTAGTGGCACAAAACAGGTATAGCTCATACAAGTTGCACATAAAGACCATGTTAATCTCAGCTATGAAAAGATTCAGCAAATAAATCTATGTTCCACTGGTTTTCAGCACACAGGCTATGTAGGGTTGCCCCATATTCTAGGGAAAAAAATGCCATAACTTAGAAACTAAAGCTGCTAGGATTGACATTAAATTATCATTGGTTTATAATTAGATTCATTAGATTTGAATGCACTTAGAATAAGTTTCCCCATGATATTATCTTTATTTCTATATTTATTATTCATTTTCAACTTTGATCTGAGCCTTAAAAATACCGGACGTGTCGGTAAAATACCGGCTGGGTGGTAATCCTAGGGCTGTGACACATTACTCTAAGATGATGTCAGTCTGACTACTCACTCTAAAGCACACATCTGTGGTACAAGTTAAATGTTGGACTTTGGTGTTGTTCATCCTTAACACTTTTTATTGCCTGTTATTCATATCCCCACTCCTTGTACTCCCAGCCTTGTACCTGCATCAGACATTACCACCCGGAACACTCTATCACCTTCATATTAGGCTACAGATCTGACCCCAAGACCCAACTGCCCCTCTATGAGTCAAATACCTTCATCAGATCAGATCCATAGACCCTGCAGCCCCTCGCTAAGCAACATGACCCTGAGGCCACTGGGTATTTAACGCTCTTGTTTGAGTGCTAACTCCGCTAGAAGTAAGCTTTTTGCGCTCGTCAAGTAGAGATTGTATTACAAGTTGAAAGTAAACTGTTTTCACACGAGCACTAACACGGCGCACGCAAAATGCCTAACTTAGAATATCATGACGAAGCAAAAAAAGTTGAAGAAAACACCCTACTCATTCACAAATCCAATGGAAATTTCTCAAGTGCGCTAACCCATCATGAAAATATGAATATTTCACATTCCAATGTTCTTCACATAAGCATAATATCTTCTATATACATACATATTTCGACTGGTAAAATATATATCTATAAACATACTAAAAAGGAGAGAGAAAAATATTAGAGAATACAATAATCCTCTAAAAAAGAAAGGGAATAAAAACGGCACACATATGAGGTGAATTCAACAATTTATTAAACTCATATAGCATTTACAAAATAAGTTTGCCCAAACATGCCCTGTCATCTCAAAATTAGAGCAGAAACATGCAACCACACCACTATATACAAATTAAACCAGAGCTACATCTCATAACAATATAATACACCCCTGTATCATTAAATCACACAATTAGTACCATTTCCTGTATCGGATGGCTATAAAATCCAAAACAGGTAGAGCTCTAATATATCACTTATACATGCAGAGGTAAAGTAACACCACAGAGCTGCATAAATATGTGATATATATATATGTGTGTATGTATATATATTCTATATCAGTCGCATATAACAAAGTACAGATGATGAAACATAAAATGAATTGTATCTAGCATCACAGGCATACATAGCTTTGCTTGAACAAACGGCAGTATACAATACAGATGAAATAATCCTCTTATAAGTCCAATTTATAATAACCTGTGATCAGAGAAACATATACATATACATGAGCAAGCAAGCAAATATAAAGTTCATGCAATACTAACAAAAGTTCATTCACCTCCTCCCGATGATGAATGTAAAGATGGGAGGGGTCAGCCTCCAAAAATCACCTGATTGGACAGGCCGTGCTGTTAGCAAGACAAAGCAATCTTCATACTGAATACAATGTAGCCGTTTGAATCAAAAGATATACTTTTAAGCAAATTATTGCAACTTTTAGGCGTGTGTGGGATACATATCTGATCTTACCATAGATGTACCAGGCAGGCCATTCTGCTACACCATGTGTTCACACAGATAATAAACAACGCCTCACACTGGATATTTTGTTTGCAAATGCAGAAATCTTCGTAATGGATATTATATACCCGTTCTTACCAAGAGATGTACCTTAGGCAGCAAATTGCATAGTGAGCATATACAAAGTATACAGATGATCTTACCACAGATGTACCAAACGTTATATAGCAAGCTATCAGTTCCACTCCACTTTATATTCACACAGGTAGTGAGCTACGCCTCACACTTAGTACTTTGTATGCTTTCTTACCAAGCTGTACCAATAACGTGCTATAAGAGCAATAATCCACATCAAAGATTGTAATTTAGTGCATGCATAGGGTATAGCATAGGTCTTACCATAGATGTACCATTCATCCTATGTCATGCAGTCCATTCTGTTCCAAAATTGCCATACAGAAGGAAGGTTACAGCATTCACCACGCTGAGCTCAGTGCATCTGGTCTCTCCACAGGTGCATCCAATCAGCAGGATAACACCTCTAGACCTGCAAATCACAAACTGTGCAATCTTACCACAGATGTACCATTTGGAGCACAGCAGTGTATCAGCTTTGTTAACTTAATGCAGAGTTGCTCACACTGTTACAAACCAATAATAACAGGTAGTAAAACATGAGAGTAGTTCACACATAGAATATCATGAAGTATAGTCGACTCTTCTCCATGATAAAACACACACAAATGCCAATGCATGTTTCACCCCCACAGTAACGTGTTTCAGGGGCTCATCAGGGCATACCTGTCAATCATAGGAACTCCTCCTTATAAAGCACCTGGTGGTATTGTTGAATTCACCTCATATGTGTGCCGTTTTTATTCCCTTTCTTTTTTAGAGGATTATTGTATTCTCTAATATTTTTCTCTCTCCTTTTTAGTATGATAATATTTGTTAAGAGGGAGGCACCGTGAGATTTATAAGTGGTATATTCTACTCTCTCATTTCTTCTATAATATTTATATATCTATAAATATTTCACATTTCCATGTTCTGCACATAGCAGAATATGTTCTATGTATTTAGAAATAGATATTCAAATATATATATATAGTTTCCAAAAAATGCATGAGGAAGGGCCCAAGAGGCTCGAAACGTCGCTATGTTTTTATCCTGATGTTGTTCTAAATAAAGAAGAAGTTTTTTTAAAGATTGTGCTGTTGCCATCATCTATTTTTTGGAAACTATGTATGGGAGGATGGCAGGCCTCCGAGGCAATCGTGCACTCTAAGAGTAAAATTGCAAAAAGTGATACTCCTAGAGAGAGAAAAGGAAAATAGTGCTGGACTGTCTGCTAAATTTGTTATATATATATATATATATATATATATATATATATATATATATATATATATATATATATATATATATATACACTTCAGAACAATTAGATAAAGAAATCAGCCACAGTGGAGCTATATGAGATACTGTGTAAAGTTGGGGGATATCAGCACTCAGAGAAGCTGCTCAATACTACGATTTCAGTGAATGGCACAGTATCTGTAGAGGACCAATAAACAATTGCACACATGCTCAACATCAAAAATAGATTTATTCACAGATAATACTGTTTAGGTTATCGCATCATGTCTAAAAGAAATAGGAAAATCTATTACCACTGCAGTGGATAAGCACCTATAAAACTAGAAATAAACTAGTATAACATATACCTCACAGATTCATAAAAAACATACAAGATGTCATAAGCAAGCAAATTACAAATAGTGTGTATATGGCTATACACAAACAGGTGTTAATAATCTTATACGACCTGATAATATATGTTGATATTAAGTTCTCCTTATAGTTCAGTTATTGCAGGAAAGATGTCGTTCTTAACGATATGTGTATCGTAACCAAGCTTGGATATAGAGAACGATATTTCCTTAACCCAAACGGAAGACCTAGATTCAAATGCTAGAACTTCGAGGTAAGAACGTCCTCTTCAGCTAGCATTGCAACTGTATAGCTGATCACACTCCTCACAAATGTGTAACTTGTTGCAATCCAGAATCCGTTGTTACTTTAGTCAAAGACTGATGCCGCTAAACAGTAATTAGCGGTGTAGCAAAACTCTGGGTATTTCCACTCTGCACTCATATGCAAACAAAGACTACTTCTTCCGATGTCGGTTGTTTCATAGTGCCTTTAGAATCCCTCCGGATGTGTTGCAACCACTTGACAAAGAAACAAACAGTCCCAAATTCAGGTATTTTCTTGAGGCTTACTTGTAGCGTCTGGACAAGTGCTTCCGACTGCTTACATATTGACACTTCAACTATTCAACGGCGTTGTCACCTTGCTCACAGGGACTACAGCTATAGCGGGTAAAACCAGGGAGCCTCATTGACTTCATCCGAACCCAAAAAAAAGAATTGTTGCTCTACATAAATATGGCCTAGGCTATAAGAAGATTGCCAAGACCCTGAAACTGAGCTGCAGCACGGTGGGCAAGACCATACAGTGGTTTCACAGGACAGGTCCCACTCAGAACAGGCCTCGCCCTGGTCAACCAAAGAAGTTGAGTGCACGTGCTCAGTGTCATATCCAGAGGTTGTCTTTGGGAAATAGACATATGAATGCTGCCAGCATTGCTGCAGAGGTTGGAGGGGTGGGGGTCAGCCTGTCAGTGCTCAGACCATACGCCGCACACTGCATCAAATTGGTCTGCATGGCTGTCGTCCAAGAAGGAAGCCACTTAGGGGTGTACTCACTTTTGTTGCCAACGGTTTAGACATTAATGGCTGTCTGTTGAGTTATTTTGAGGGGACAGCAAACTTACACTGTTATACAGGCTGTACACTCACTACTTTACATTGTAGCAAAGTGTCATTTATTTAGTGTTGTCACATGAAAAGGTGTAATAAAATATTTACAAAAATGTGAGGGGTGTACTCACTTTTGTGAGATACTGTATATACAGCATATATATATATATATATATATATATATATATATATATAGTATATTTGAATATCTATTTCTAAATACATAGAACATATTCTACTATGTGCAGAACATAGAAATGTGAAATATTTACAGTAAATACGCAGTATAACACTTTATAAACTATGAATATTGCATAAATATGTTTTTACATGTTTTCCCTTACTTAACAGCAAAGGACTCCAATGTATTTATATATATGTCTATATATGTATACAGACATTTTGTGCAATTCTTTTAAAATTATTTTTAGTAGATGGTGTTATGAGTGTAACTGTAATTTTTAAAGGATTTTTAATGTGTTTTGTGCAACTTTTTGTTTCATGAAACAGTTAACCAGAGCTCTGAGGATACACTATCCAAAATCACATTAAAGGGACACTGTACCCAAATTTTTTCTTTCATGATTCAGATAGAGCATGCAATTTTAAGCAACTTTCTAATTTACTCCTATTATCAATTTTTCTTCATTCTCTTGCTATCATTATTTGAAAAAGAAGGCATCTAAGCTTATTTTGGTTTCAGTACTCTGGACAGCACTTTTTTATTGGTGGATGAATTTATCCACCAATCAGCAAGGACAACCCAGGTTGTTCACCAAAAATGGGCCGGCATCTAAACTTACATTCTTGCATTTCAAATAAAGATACCAAGAGAATGAAGAAAATTTGATAATAGGAGTAAATTAGAAAGTTGCTTAAAATTTCATGCTCAATCTGAATCACAAAAGACATTTTTTGGGTACAGTGTCCCTTTAACTTCAATTGCGCTCAAGCAATCACAGTTACTATAAACTTGTAATAAGAGCGATAAACCTGACACTCGCAAACACCCGTGATTAACCCTTTTTCGCTTGCGCTTAACTGTTAGAGTGCCACTCGTAATCTGGCGCTGAATAAGCCATAACTAAATGTGCATTCATTTTCAGACAAATGTATTAAACACAGAAGTCTAGATTACAAGTTTAGCTAAAAAAATATAGATATTGAGTGCTACCACCCCTCAAGTTAATCAATAGCATTCCTCCATCTCAACATAGACTTCTATGGGGTGCGCTACAAACCCTGTTCTGGCTTTCGCTTGCACGCTAACCCAAAGGTTATCAATAGCATTTCACAAGTTATTAATTATGCTGTAAGAGTTTCTTGAATGAAATAGCTAAACAATGTGCTGTGTGTTTGGGATTATGTAGTAAGCAGTAAATATCTCACTGTTCCTTTGCAGGGGTTAAACAGAGTTATGAAGGGTCTGACAGTATGCTCTGATTAGAGTATGTAGGTTTGGCATTAGAAATTACATTTAACATTTTTTAAAGGAGTAGTCTATGTTTTCTTCATTCTCTTGGTGTCTTTATTTAAAAAGCAAGAACGTACAGTAAGTTTAGATGCCGGCCTATTTTTGGTGAACAACCTGGGTTGATCTTGCTGATTGGTGGATAAATTCATCCACCAATAAAAAAGTGCTGTCCATTGTTCTGACCCAAAAATTGTCTTGCTCCTTAGCTTAGATGCCTTCTTTTTCAAATAAAGATAGCAAGAGAACGAAGAAAAAGTGATAATATGAGTAAATTAGAAAGTTGCTTAAAATCGCTGCTCTTTCAGAATCACGAAATAAGAAATTTGGGTTCAGTGTCCCTTTAAGATAACCTTTCACTGTAAGCTCCCAATACACAGTTCTTGTGCTGATTATGCTTCCAGTAGTGTGTAATGCAACAGACGATAGGCGATTTTCAAGTGCTAGTCTCTTCAGCTGCTCCTTAACTCGTTCGCCACCTCTGAGGTTGCAAACAGCAATCAGCCCGATTGAATACGATCGGGTTGATTGACACCCCCTGCTAACGCGAGTCTGCCGGGGGGCAGTAATGCACCAGCAGTTCACCAGAACTGCTTGTACAATGATAAATGCCAACCGCGTATGCTGTCGGCATTTATCGATGTGCGGTGGACATGATACAATATAACGTATCATGTCTGCCCGCACCTTAATAAATTGACCCCATAGTGTAGCATAATGTTATTTTTCTTCAGTTTGCTATCAGCACAATTACTTTCTATGCACATCAGCTTGTCACTCATTGGGGCCGTTTTAGAGAATAGAGCAGACCATGTGAGGTTCAGTGTGAGGGTTCACTTCATACAGAATATGTGCCTTAGTTTTTAACCTCTTTGAAGTGAGCTTAAGAAATAGAGCATTTTATTTTTATTCTAGAACATTGCTGTAAGATGTTTACTCTTCCATAAACAGAGGTTAACTCTTTGGGGTCGAGAGCTGCAATGTATTGCATTGTATTACACTGAAATCATCTTTTGTTGCAAAGAGTTAATATTAGGATATTTCTTCATCGATATTATACAAATTCAAGAGTTCATAACAAATTATGTAATACTATGGGGGGGGGGGGGTTTCACACAGCCCCTAGGTGAATAAGAGAGGAAGTGACAGCTTTAACAGATAATGTACCTTAAAAACAGAAGTGGTCACTCTTCTAGGATTGTGTTGTTTTTGTTTTTGTAATTTATTTTTAACTGAACTTGCTTTTTCATAAACAGGATGCAAGTATTCTATGTACCTCAGAGCTGTCAGAAATTAGTAAATAAAGACCACAAAGGATGGGCATAATTATTATTGTTATTATTATTATTATCAGGTATTTGTAGAGCGCCAACAGATTCTGCAGCGCTGTAAACATAGTCGGCATACAGGATAGCTTTTGTAGGGATCAAGTGGGTAGAGGGCCCTGCCGAGAGTTTCACTGTTGCAGTCGGCTCTTATGAAGGCGATCTTCAAACAGCTGGGCTCATAGGCTTACATTCTAAGGGGTTCAAGGGGAAAGCAATGGAGTTAGGAAAGGTAAGT
This sequence comes from Bombina bombina, assembly GCF_027579735.1. Taxonomy (NCBI): domain Eukaryota; kingdom Metazoa; phylum Chordata; class Amphibia; order Anura; family Bombinatoridae; genus Bombina; species Bombina bombina. The sequence goes on from NC_069502.1 coordinate 42,796,056, forward strand.
GTTGGTTGTAAGCATCCCTGAATAGTAGAGTTTTTAGGGAGCACTTGAAGCTGTTAAAACTAAGGGAGAGTCTTGTGGAGCGAGGCAAGGAGTTCCACAAGATGGGGGCCAGTCTGGAGAAGTCCTGTAAACAGGAATGTGAGGAAGTAACAAGAGAGGAGGAGAGGAGGAGATCCTGATCTGATCGAAGGGGACGGGAGGGAGAGTATCTGGAGACAAGTTCTGAAATGTAGGGGGGAGCAGTGCAGTTGAGAGCTTTGTATGTCAGAGTGAGGATTTTGTGTTTAATCCTATAGGCAAGAGGAAGCCAGTGAAGGTATTGGCAGAGAGGTACAGCAGATGAAGAGTGACGAGTAAGGAAGATGAGCCTGGCAGAGGTATTCATAATGGATTGTAAAGGAGCTATGCAGCAGCTAGGTAGACCAGAGAGGACGGAGTTGCAGTAGTCGAGGTGGGAAAGGATTAAAATCTTAGTTGTATCTTGTGTAAGGAAATGTCTAATTTTAGCAATGTTTTTAAGGTGGAAGCGGCAGGCTTTAGCCAAGGACTGAATGTGAGGAGTGAAGGAAAGATCTGAGTCAAGTGTGACCCCAAGACATCTGGCATGCGGGGTAGGAGTAATGATGGAATTATCAACAGTTATAGAAATTTTGGGGGTGGAGATATTGGAAGAAGGGGGAAAAATAAGGAGTTCGGTTTTGGAGAGATTTAGCTTAAGGTAGTGAGAGGACATCCAAGATGAGATATGAGAAAGACAGTTAGTGACACAGGTTAGTAAGGAAGGAGGTAGGTCTGGTGCAGAGAGGTAGATTTGGGTGTCATCGGCATACAAATGATAATGAAACCCATGGGACTTTATTAAGGAACCTAATAATGACGTGTAAATTGAAAAGAGAAGGGGACCGAGGACAGAGCCTTGAGGTACCCCAACAGAAAGTGGTAACAGAGGATGCTCCGGAGAAGGCTACACTAAATGTACAGTTAGTCAGATAGAATGAGAACCACGAGAGAGCTGTGTCGCAGATGCCGAAGGATTGGAGGGTTTGGAGCAGAAGAGGGTGGTCAACAGTGTCGAAGGCTGCAGACAAGTCAAGGAGGATAAGCAGAGAGAAGTGGCCTTTGGATTTTGCTGTAAGTAGGTCGTTGGTAACCTTGACAATTGGTGTCTCTGTAGAGTGATGGGGATGAAATCCAGATTGCAGTGGGTCAAGAAGAGAGTTTAGTGTAAGGAATGGGATAGACGTGCGTATACTAGCTTTTTGAGGAGCTTTGAGGCAAGAGGGAGTAGGGAAATAGGGTGGTAGTTGATGGTGAGGTTGGATTGAGGGAAGGTTTTTTTGAGGATAGGTGTGACCAGTGCATGTTTTAGAGATGAGGGACATATACCAGTGTTGAGGGAGAGGTTGAAAATGTGTGTGAGTATGGGGGTAAGGGTAGAAGAGAGGGAGGGGAGTAGCTGTGAGGGGATGGGGTGGAGGGGACAGGTAGTGAGGTGGGAGGACAGTATAAGGGCAGAAACTTCATCCTCGTTAACAGGGGCAAAAGAGCTGCATTTTTGGATATTTGGGTTTTGGATGATTGTGAGCTTTTTAGGGGGTGGGAGATTGGTAGTATGTTGAGAGCTGATTTCACTTCTGATGGAGTCGATTTTGTTATTGAAGTGGCTGGCAAAATCTTGAGCTGAGAGAGAGGTTGTATTAGGAGGTGGGGGTGGACGTAGAAGAATATTAAACGTGGAGAACAGACATTTTGGGTTAGAGGAAAGAGTAGAGATTAGATTAGAGATGTATTGTTGCTTATAGAGATTAAGGGCAGAATAGTAGGAGTTCAGGATGAACTTGTAGTGAAGAAAGTCAGCTAAACTCCGAGATTTCCTCCAGTGTTGCTCAGCAGTATGGGAACATCTGCGTATGTACCGTGTCAAAGGAGTATGCTAGGGCTGAGGATGAGAGTGTGGTTTCAGAGCTATGTTTGGAGGGGCCAGATTGTCAATGACTGATGTAAGGGTGGAGTTATACTGGCAGATAGATTGGTCAGGGCATGAAAAGGAGGTGATGTGGATGAGAGGAGAGGTTTGAGAGAGCTAGCGAGCTGTTGCAGATCTAATGACTTAGTGCTTCTGTGAAGTTTGGTGTGAGGGACAGAGGGAGTGGGAGTTGTAGGTAGGGAAGTGATGTTGCAAGTTAGGAGATGATGGTCAGAGAGAGGAAAATGGGAGTTTGTTAAATTTGAGATAGTGCATCGATAGGTGAAAATCAGATCAAGGGAATGACCATCTTTGTGAGTGGGAGAGTCAGTCCATTGTGACAGGCCGAAAGAGGAAGTGATTTGAAGAAGTTGTTTTGCAGAGGAGGCAGTGGGATTGTCAAGAGGGATGTTGAAGTTGCCAAGAATGAGAGCAGGGGTGTCTGAGGAAAGGAAATAAGGAAGCCAGACAGCAAAGTGATCTAAAAATTTAGTTGGGGAGCCAGGGGGGCGGTATATGACTGCAACACGTATAGAGAGGGGAGAGAATAACTGAATCATGTGTGCTTCAAATGAAGAAAATGTGAGTGAAGAGAAGGGCTGTATTTGTTGAAAGGTGCAATGAGAGGAAAGTAAAATACCAACACCACCTCTTTGTCTATTGCCAGACCTAGGAGTGTGGCTGAAATGGAGACCCCCATGTGACAGTGCAGCAGCACTGAATCAGCCTTTTGGATATGACCATTTGATCTCTCCATTTTAGAAATTTCACATGATATGATCATACCATATACAATTCAATATTCTATATTGTAGTCTGCTATAGAATCTATATGTCCCATATTGAGTACTAGTTTGTAGTTTAGGACAAGATTCATATATATGTTATTGTAACATTTAAGTCTGATAACTTATGTGTCAATATCTGTGTATGTACATTTTTGGTGAGCTACTAATTACCGGCAGATATGTATATCCACATTGTTTATGTCTTTTCTCTATTAGTATTATTATTTTTTTAAATTTCGTTTTCGAAATGTTGTTTTTTCTTTTATGTTTGGATCTAATATACTATATTGTGTATAACTTTTTGAATATGAAGCATTGATGAATCTCACTCCTTATCTCCCCCTCCACTTATCCCCATTATTATTTATATACCTATGATCTTTTGCTGTTTAGCCATTAGAGGGTTAATGGAGGAGTAGTGGCAGTGATTTTATCATCAACATTTGATTGGTCAACTCAGCCTTTATAATGCAACACAACACCTAGGCCTCTATGTATGAAGCCGTCTACTTAGCTGCATTCGCCGGCCCAATACGCTCGCCTAAGCTCGCCTACCATCGCCGCCGCAGACCTGAATATGCTCTCCAAAGTTATAAAAAAAGCTGTCAAGAAGCCGCGCACCAAGTACGTAGCGATAAGCAGCGGCTTCTTCGCAGCTTTTTTGATAGCCTGTCACTAAGCACCCACACTAAACTACACTGTTTACCCCCTAAACCGCCGCTCCTGGAGCCCCCCACAAATAAATAAAGTTATTACCCCCTAAACCACCGCTCCTGGACCCCGCCGCAACTATAATAAATCTATTAACCCCTAAACCGCCGCTCCCGGACCCCGCCACCACCTACATCATACCTATTAACCCCTATCCTGCCCCCCACTACAACGCCGCCACCTATATTCAAGTTATTAACCCCTATCCTGTGGATCCCGGACCCCACCGTAAATAAATAATTGTTTAATCCCTAAACCGCCGTATCTGAAGCCCACCGCCACCTATATTAAAGTTATTAACCCCTATCCTGCCCCCCCCCCACTACACCGCCACAATCTACATTAAAATCATTAACCCCTAAACCGCCGCTCCCGGACCCCGCCACAACTAAATTAAATGTTTAACCCCTAAACCGCCGCTCCTGGACCCCACCGCCATCTGTATTAAACTTATTAACCTCTAAACCTAAACCTAACACTATCACTAACACCCCCCTAACTTTAATATTATTTTAATAAATCTAAATCAAACTTACTCGTATTAACTAAATTATACCTATTTAAAACTAAATACGATCAGCCAATAGAATGCGAGCTCAATCCGCTTTTTTGCATTTTTAAGAAAGTGCGAACGGATATGATCCGATATTGCGGATCATGTCCGCTGCACATTGATAAATGATGACAGCATACGCTCTCTGCATTTATCATTGCACCAGCAGTTCTTGAGAACTGCTGGTGCAACGCCGCACTCTGCAGATTTGCGGCCGCTAGCAGGGGGTGTCAATCAACCCAATCGTATTGGATCGGGTTGATTGCCGGCGATGTCTGTCTGCCGTCTCAGAACAGGCGGACAGGTTATGGAGCAGCAGTCTTTAGATAGCTGCTTCAGAACTTGTGCTTCTGGCAAGCCTGAAGGCCTATAGCTTCCTGGATCATCTCTGCTTCCCTTTTTGAAGAGTGGCACCACATCAGCTTTATGCCAATCCTGTGGTACTATGCCTGAAGATAATGAATCTTGAAAAATTAAGAGTAGTGGTTTGTCTATAACAGTGTAAAGTTCCCGTAACACCCTTGGGTGTATTCCATCTGGTGCATTTCCAAAGGGCCGATGGAACAAAGACAGGACCGCAACATGGCGGTGTCAGCCACTTTGAATTCCAACCCCCCAGTCACCTTACTACCACTACCCAATGCCACTCCTGCCAGCTCCCTGATTACCAATATGCACACCAATCCTTAGTACCAATATGCACCAAGGACAATCCTCCGGAAGGTCATCGACATCGGTTAAGAAAGGTTTTTGCTGTGCATTCAATGAGAAGATCAGTAAGTGAGGGACTCCCCTCCTGTACCCCGTTGAAGTCTTCCTCCCCAGCAATTGCACCCCGCAAAGGCTCTGCAGGAGGAACCCACACTCTCGCAGCTGGGGCAAAGGTGGACTCCCCAATAACCTCCAGCTTTGCCAACATTTCCCTCAGACCTGCCATTATCATCCCTGACACAGACTCACTACCAGACATAGTCCTCCTACAGTCAAACACCACTCATGACGTCCTCCGCCATTGACTGGAGCCCACTCCACGCTGCTCTGAAGCCACCCGATCTCCGCCAGACATCCCTGCAGCAGCACCCCGTCCCGCCAACCTTTGCTGAGGTGGCTGCTGTACACGATTCTGCAAAACAGGGACATGTGAAACCATGTCCAGGGGAAGATATCCCCCTCTGCCGTGTCTCCCCCTACTCAGACTGGGACCCCCATCCATAGCACCCCCTCTCCCTCTCTTAGGGGCCATCACCCCTGAACCCCCAGACCCCTGTGTGACCTCCCTCTCCCTGCCCCCCGAGTATTCCCCAGGCCTACCTGGCCATCTGTCACCCGCCCTGGCACTCTAGCAATGATCATAAGATTCCTAGCCCCACGATATCCAGAACCCAGGTCACAGTCCCGGGCTGTACCCACCTGACTCAGCTGACTGGCAGTACTAGGACCCCCTGCCTGTGGGACTCCATCACAAGGTTCCAGACAAATAGACTCCGTCCATGAACCGTGGAGGCCGAAGGATTCCTCCTCCAGGCCACCACAGCTGAAAGGGCAGGTTGTCCACCAGGTCATAAAAGAACCTCAATCCCCTCTAAAAAGACAAACAATCACGTGACATATGTTCACTTCCCCCCACCACCATATATGAAAGGCTGGAACCCACAGCAACACCCTCAAAACTCATTCTCCTACGAAGGGAAGAAGCCCTATGCGATGCCCCAGACAACTGACTCCTAGCCATGGGCCTCTGCCCCTCAGGATAGGAAGGGACAAACTCATCCCCAGACGGAGCCAAGTACAGGGCCCAATCCCCAAGCTCCTCCCCAATTCTTCCCCATCCCCTAAATCATAGCCCTCCTTATCAATTCCCCCCCCCCAGAATAGACTTTCTGGCCTCATTTGGCCGCTCACCACAATCCCCCTCCTAGTCTTACCCTTAGCAGCCTGCTGAGGAGTGGCACTCAGCTCCGGATCCCTGCTGCTCACAGGCATCATGATCTCTGCCATTGCCGGGGCTATGTGACCTGCCACGTCCACCGGCACTACCGATCTGCTTCTCCTTCTCCTGGCACTTGCGCTACGCCTCCTCTGCCCCCTCAAACTCCCAGTGGACTCAGGACTTAGACGCACTGGCGGCCTGGATTTCCGCGATGATCACGGCCTCACTACTGCTGGCTCCATGACGGGATCATGCCTCTGCTCCTCCAGAAGGGATTGCATCCTTTCTTCTAACCAGGTAGGTCCTCTACTCTCAGCTGCCTCCCTGATCCAAAAGTAACAGCTCATCTAAGGAAGCCATTAACAAGGCCTGAGCGGGAAAAGCATGCAGGCACAGATGTTGTCACAGAATTATTTTTACTGAATGACCTGCTACTTTTCCCACTCAGCCCCTTAAGTAATGCTTCCTTCCACCCCACCAACTATCCTTTTTGACTAATCGGTGGGCCTCTTCCTCCCCATGTCAAAGGCCCCTTCCTGCTATTGCTCTGGCCACTTCTAGGGGCCTCTTAATGACAAGTACACACAGATGCACACACATATAATCACACACACATAATGACAAGTACACACAGATGCACACACACACATATAATCACACACACATAATGACAAGCACACACAGATGCACATACACAAATAGTCACACACACATAATGACAAGCACATACAGATGCACACACACACTGACAGTGGAGGGCCCTCTAGTGGGCCTTTAGCAACATTAAGAGATAACCAACTTGAAGTCTGGACTGTTCTAAGTTATGTTTGCTACATTGTTGCAGGTGTGGGGGCGGGTGTTTGTGCTTACCTTTATTAGGGTCTTGCAGCAGTGATCCCGGCCTCTTCCTGTTCGAAACTTCAAGGAAAAATTTTCATCTGGGGTTTGCAGAGATTTGTGAAGAAGTTGGATAGAGCAATCTAAGAAGAGAGGACCTGCAAGAGAGAGAAGGGAGTCAAGCAACGAAGATGCGGTACCCCCCTACCCCACAACCAGATCCTCAGGCTAGGTCCTTTGCTAGGGCTAGGAAGGCAGGGAGGAGAGATTTGGGCCTAGATAAATGGATGGCACAAGGGTCTCCTGCAGATAGATGTGGGTCTGGGATGGGGCCTAGTCAGGTTCCCACCTTCCCAGCAGCTAGTATTGGGAATCAAAGTTTGGAGCTGTTGCTGGATACCTCCCCGAGTATTGCAGACTATAGGGCCTACCCCAACTTTAGCTGTCAGTGAGCTGCAGTTGGGGCCTGGTTGGGGGGTCGCGATGCAACCGTTACCGGTTTTGCCCCCAGCAGCCATGGCAGTCGTCCTGGCTCTCGTCCAGAGGGGGCTGCAGGTGAGCGGGATGGCTCCAGGGCAGTGGGGAGGATGGGTGGTGTGTTGCGGCCTTCCTTACAGCTGGGCCTGATGTCGAGTTAGGCCCCGCCCCTCCGCATGACGTTTCACGCGCAACCTCTCCCTCTCAGTCATCGAGAAGGAGAATAGAGCAATCAGTGACTTGTTTGGGGCAGTGCTGTTGAGTGGCGATATGGTTGGTAAACTTGGTGAGGATCATGGCTGAATGACAGGGGGCTACGTGGTCAGACTCAAAGTACGAATGTGAGTAAGGACATGATTATGTGTGTGCAGGGAGCTGTGGGTGTGGGTGTCCCTGCTGGGGCTCCTTTCTTGGCCAAGACTACTCCCCAAACTGTTTTCTGTTCGCAGGTGAACGCAGGCGGAATAGCAGGTATGGAAAGAGAGGTGCCAAGTGCGCCGGTGGTGGCTGGACCCAGTGGAGAAGCTGGCAGGGATACTACGCGGGCGGCACAGGCGTCTACTTCATAAGCACAAGACAAGGCGGCCTCTACCGGTGAGTACTGTAGCACTAACATTACACATGCAGACACAGGCTACTCCTCCAGTGAATCAGGATCTGATAGTGGTGAAGAGTTAGGTCTAGCGGGTAAGGGGCAGCATCAAATGTTTAGATGGATTAAGAAGTTGGGGGCAGCACAGTCTATGGCTAAGGGAGGTCACTCGAGTATAACTGAAATACTTCCAGAGTCATCAGCAGAAGCGATGAGTGGGCAGGTGCAAGGGCAAGTGGTAGCTAGGAAGATTGCTGCCAAAGGGGATACCTACCCCTGTCTAGTGCATTCACTATATGGGCACATTAAGTCCAAAAGAGTTAAGAAGATTCACGAAGGACGTTACGTGAATATCTTTGAGCTGTCTCTAGATGCTTATAGGGCTAAAGAAAGGGCGGCAGATGGAACGGGTCCCGAAAAGGTATGCAGACCAGAGACCTACGACGAGTGGCAGAAGTGCTTTAGGGTGTTAGCCTCCTGCTACATAGTCAGGTGGTCTTTGCAATTGCCATAACTTATTTAAGTATCAGGATACAATTGATTATATCCATACTAGATTCAAGGGAGAGGCATGGCCTTCCGCAGGAAAATGATGGGTAACCCATTACTGCACTTTGGGACACAAGATATACACTTGTGGTCAAAGCTGCGGGGTGGAGGGAGCGACACCTCTCCCTGCAAGTAACTGGTCTGGACCTCTGCATTCCGGGCCTCTCCCTAGGAAGCGAGGCAGGGTATGCTGGCAATACCAGAATAGGCAATGTGATAGAGGAGCTAATTGTTCCTGTCATTGCATATGCAAGTTGTTGATGTTTACCGATGGGGTGCTCCTGGTCATGTTCATTGTTCAGTGTTTCAGCTCATTTCTACACTGGGTAGTGCAGAAGGCTTCGGGGCGGGGTGGTAGCCTACTACCAGGATGACTTTCTACTGGTGGGGGTGACTATCTCCACAGAGTGTAGTAGTTTGATGAGGGTAATGTAGGATGTGATGGCTGATTTTGGAGTACCGTTAGCCGACGACAAAACACAGGGTACATGAATCTTGCGGGGAGGGCCATCCCGATGGGGAGAGTCTTTAACCGTCTGTTAGAGGGTCAGTCAAAAGGGCCTAAGGGCACGCAAAATAATTTTAGAGTCACTACAGGGATGCGGTAAGACTTTTGAGTATGGGAAAGATTTCTAGTACACTTTAATGGAATTTGTATTTGGAGATCAGAGCCCATATCAAACCAAGCGTTGCACTTGCTTACAGATGCGGCGGGAGGGTTTTGTTATGGAGCATACTTGAACGAGAGTGGAGCATGGCTGCATGGCCTAAGGAGTGGGTCGACTTGGGTCTGACGAAGAACCTGATATTGTTAGAGTTATTCACTATAGTGGTAACCATAGAGATTTGGGGCGCAGGCTGAAAACAGGTCAGTGTTTTTTTGTACGTATAATATGAGTGTGGTGTACGCCATAGACAGATTGTCTGCATCCTCTCCTGTTGTTGTGACATAATTATAGCAGCTAGTGCTACGCTGCTTGTAGCTTAACATCTGCTTAACTGCAAGGCACGCCCCGGGAGTGCATAATGTGATTGCTAATGCACTCTCTCAATTTAATTTGGGTCAGTTTAGAAAGATAGCGCCCATGGCAGCTGCGGCTGCACTTACGTGCCCCTAATTTCTTTGGCAACTGCCAAAGTATGAGAAGTCATTCTCCCCTTAGTGCAGGCATCTTTGGCACCTAAGACTTGGAAAACATACCAGAAACATTGGAAAGGATGGGATACATTCAGCCACCAGAAGGGGTTTGAGTTACATTGCGCATCAGGTACAGGTGTTTGATTGGTTTGCCTGTTTGAGCCAGGAGGGGATTTCTAGACTGGCGGTTATGGATAGGCTATCAGCTGTAGCTTTCTTTAACAAAGCGTTAGGGAATACAGATCACTCAAAATCGTTTCTGGTCTGCCAGGTTTTTAAGGGTTGGGGTAGGCTGGAGCCTCGCCCTAAGGACCTGAGGGAGCTTTTTACACTGCTACACTTGAGGCAGTTGGTGTTGGAACTCAGGGCAGTATGTTCTTCAGAGTACGAGGTTCTGCTTTTCCAAACAGCATTCACCCTAGCCTTTGCAGAGGCTTTGCGTTTGGGGGGCTTCTACCAGAGTTAAGGGCTCAGGAGGTATCCAAATGGAGCATATTAGGACATCCGAGGAGGGGCTCTTTCTGCTAGTTCCCTGGACCAAAATGGATCAGGAGGGAAAAGGAGCAAGGTTGTCTCTGGTCAGACATGAATTCAATGAATGCTGCCCAGTACGGACTGTAGAGGTGTATGGGAAGGTTAGGCCAGCAGGAACCCAGCAATTCCTCGTACATGAGGATGGCAGTTCTTTGTCAATATTCCAATTCTACAAGGTTCTTGCTAGGACTGCAAAAAAAAAAAAAGAAAAAAAAAAAGGGGGTTAGACCCGTCTAGAATAGCATCACACTAGTTTCATATAGGGGCTGCCACTTGTGCTGCTACGAAGGGGTCTACAACTACTGAGATTGAGCGCCTATGGCGCTGGAAGTCACGGAGCTACAGAACATACATCAGGCCTTTACCCAAGTGTTAAAAAAAAGGGGGCAGAATAACAAAATTTGGTTGAGTTGGTTGTTAACACGGTAAGGGAGGGCAGTATGTACGACTGGGGGGAATTTGAGAAAGGGTAGTTCAGTTTAGTTGTTAAGACTGTCTTACTCATGTTGTTACCAGGTACTGTAGGTGAGAATTCCCATCCTGTTCGTGTGTGGATAATAGGTCATTCATTTATTCACTGGGTGTCCTTCATGGCACTGCATTCCCCGGAAGGTCAGCAGCTCAGATTTGCAATGTCCAGGGCCAGGTTAGGTTGAAGGGGCTTAACATGGGAGGAGTTACCAGCCCTTCTGCAAGACGCACACAGGAGGTGGGGGCAGCCTCATATTATTGTGTTGCATATTGGAGGGAATGACATGGGGTCAGTGCCAGCACTTGACCTCATTAGAAGGATATAAAATGGGTGCATACTTGGCTTCGTGATGTGAAGATAGGATGGTCCAATGTGGTAGTATGACTGAAATGGCGTTAAATAACTACCCAGAGGGCACCCTATAATATCAGAAAGAAGGTGAACAGGGAGGTGGGGAAAGTGGTCACAGCCCTGGGTTGTTTTGTTATCAGGCACAAACTAATCACGGCCAACAAAAAAGGACGTTAGGTTAGATTTATTTATTACTAAATGGCATCAGGAAAGCACAGGCACAAGTTTTTTTTCCAAAACGGTTGTGAATGACTGTTATGTAAAAATGTCCAAAAAATAATAATATTAAAAAAAAAGATAAAATTATTAGGGAAAGTTGAAGATATTGTTTGGTTATAGTTATATGTATATGGATAGAAGGTACTAGTTGGTTGGAGGTGGCGGCAAGAGTACATTTTTGTTTTTTATCCTCTTGTGGCGGTTGGGCAAGGCCCTGGGAGCGGGCATTGAGAGAGAAGAGTGACGGTCTAGAAAGAGGGAGGGGTGACGCCCACTAGGTGCCGGCCTAGGGGTCCTCTCCCTTACGAATTGAGGCCAAAGTGTTAGATATCGCCACCAGTTATGAACGAACTTGATACAAGTTTGAGTTATGTTTTGATTAAAGAGTGCCTAGTATTGGATAATATTAGCCACAGTTAAAATCCATTTATTGAATAAACGTGACCGTGACCGGTCTTTTCTCCTAACCAAGTTGTGTTTTTATTCATTAAGTTAGAGTATTAGAGTACATAGGACATAATAGGGGGTTTATCTCTTAATATAATCACATACACATAACGACAAGCATACACAGATGCACACACACACACATATAATCACACACACATAATGACAAGCACACACAGATGCACACACACATATATAATCACATACACATAATGGCAAGCACACACAGATACACACACACATATAATCACACACACATAATGACAAGCACACACAGATGCACACACACACATATATAATCACATACACATAATGACAAGCACACACAGATACACACACACACACATATAATCACACACACATAATGACAAGCACATACAGAGGCACACTCACACACATATAATCACACACACATAATGACAAGCACATACAGATGTAAACTCACACACATATAATCACACCGAATCACACACACACATAATGACAAGCACATACAGATGTAAACTCACACACATATAATCACACCGAATCACACACAAACATAATGACAAGCACAAACAGATGTAAACTCACACACATATAATCACACTCACACATAATGACAAACACACACAGATGCACACACACACATAATCACATACACACATTTAATTAAAAACACATAGCAAACAAAAAATCACCAAAGTAAAAAATCCAGCTGCCAATAAACAGTAACTTTTATTTGTATGCTATAAAACGACTTGTACAAAAAGTCAGCAAAGTAACTTTATTACAGCCGGAGGAACCACTAATAACACATATTAAACATCCAACATGTTAAGTGCTTTTAAAACACTTTGTCAGGGATAGAGTTAAGGGAATATCCACGACATCAATGTCTGTTAGTTAACACCAGTCCAATGCTCTTCACCCTGTACTTGACGCGCGTGTTTTTTACGGCTTTTTTTATAAATAAGGGGATCGTATTCAGTCAGCGATGTCTCGCGAGTGTATTCACGCCGGCGAATGCAATGAGATTGATGAGATGACTCACACATATAATCACACATACAAAATGACAAGCACATACAGATGCACACACACATATAATCACACACACATAATGACAAGCACACACAGATGCATACACACACACATAATCACACACACACACATAATGACACACACACACATAATCACACACACACACATAATGATAAGAACATACAGATACACACACACATATATAATCACACATACATAATGACAAGCACATACAGATGCACACTCACACACATATAATCACACACACATATAATCACACACACATATAATCACACATACAAAATGACAAGCACATACAGATGCACACACACATATAATCACACACACATAATGACAAGCACACACAGATGCATACACACACACATAATCACACACACACACATAATGATAAGAACATACAGATGCACACACACACACATATAATCACACATACATAATGACAAGCACATACAGATGCACATACACACATAATCACACACACACATAATGACAAGCACACACAGATGCATACACACACACACACATAATCACACACACATAATGATAAGAACATACAGATGCACACACACACACACACACACACACACATATAATCACACATACATAATGACAAGCACATACAGATACACACACACAAATAATCACACACACACATAATGACAAGCACCTACAGATGCACACTCACACAGACACACATATAATCACACACACATACACATAATGACAAGCACACACAGTTACACACACACATATAATCACACACACATAATGACAAGCACATACAGATGCACATACACACATAATCACACACACACATAATGACAAGCACACACATATAATCACACACACATAATGACAAGCACACGCAGATACACACACACACACACACACATATAATCACACACACATAATGACAAGCACATACAGATGCACACTCACACACATATAATCACACACACATAATGGCAAGCACATACAGATGCACACTCACACACATATAATCACACACACATAATGACTAGCACACACAGATACACACACATATAATCACACACACATAATGACAAGCACATACAGATGCACATACACACACACATAATGACAAGCACACACATATAATCACACACACATAATGACAAGCACATACAGATGCACATACAGACATAATCACACACACACATAATGACAAGCACACACAAATACACACACAAACACACATATAACCACACACACATAATGACAAGCACATACAGATGCACACTCACACACATATAATCACACACACATAATGACAAGCACACACAGAAGAACACACACATATAATCACACACATAATGACAAGCACACACAGATGCACACACACACAGACACACTCACATAATCACACACACACACATAATGACAAGCACACACAGATGCACACACACACACACTCACATAATCCCACACACACATAATGACAAGCACACACAAACGCACACACACATATAATCACACACACATAATGACAAGCACACACAGATGCATACACACACACATAATCACACACACACACATAATGACAAGCACACACAGATGCACACACTCACATAATCACACACACACACACACATAATGACAAGCACACACAAATGCACACACACACATATAATCACACACACACACATAATGACAAGCACACACAGATGCACACACACACACAGACACTCACATAATCACACACACACACACATAATGACAAGCACACAGAGATGCACACATACACACATAATCACACACACACATAAGGACATGCACACACACGTATAATCACACACACACACACACACATAATGACAAGCACACACAGAAGCACACACACATATAATCACACACATAATGACAAGCACATACAGATGCACACACACAGAGAAACACTCACATAATCACACACACACACATAATGACAAGCACACACAGATGCACACACACACACTCACATAATCCCACACACACTTAATGACAAGCACACACAAATGCATACACACACATATAATCAAATATACAAAAAATGACAAGCACACACAGATGCACACACACACATATAATCAATAGTGATGTTGCGAATAGTTTCCCGGCGAATAGTTCCCGGCGAACATAGCATGTTCGCGTACGCCGCGGCGGGCGAACATATGTGATGTTTGATCCGCCCCCTATTCGTCATCATTGAGTAAACTTTGACCCTGTATCTCACAGTCTGTAGACATATTACAGCCAATCAGCAGCAGACCCTCCCTCCCAAACCCTCCCAGCTCCTGGACAGCAGCCATTTTAGATTCATTCGGAAGCTGCATTGTTAGTGAGAGGAGGGACAGTGTAGCTGCTGGTGATTTAATAGGGAAATTGATAGCTAGGCTAGTGTATTCAGTGTCCACTACAGTCCTGAAGGACTCATCTGATCTCTGCTGTAAGGACAGCACCCCAAAAAGCCCTTTTTAGGGCTAGAACATCATTTTTCTATTTTTTTTCCTGTGTAATCTAATTGCAGTTGCCTGCCTGCCAAGTCACCTGCCCAGTGCCACCACTCATATCTGGTGTAACAGTAGTGTAAATTGAAAAAAAAAATCTTTTTGACTGTGAAACATCAGTCTGCTAGTGTAATCTAATTGCAGTTGCCTACCTGCCAGCGTGTGTGCCAGGCCCACTTGCCCAGTGCCACCACTCATATCTGGTGTAACAGTAGTGTAAATTTAAAAAAAAAAAAAAACTTTTTTGACTGTGAAACATCAGTCTGCTAGTGTAATCTAATTGCAGTTGCCTGCCTGCCAGCGTGTGTGCCAGGCCCACTTGCCCAGTGCCACCACTCATATCTGGAGTAACAGTAGTGTAAATTTAAAAAAAAAACTTTTTTGACTGTGAAACATCAGTCTGCTAGTGTAATCTAATTGCAGTTGCCTGCCTGCCAGCGTGTGTGCCAGGCTGTTGCCCAGTGCCACCACTCATATCTGGTGTAACAGTAGTGTAAATTTAAAAAAAAAAAAAATTTGACTGTGAAAAATCAGTCTGATAGTGTAATCTAATTGCAGTTACCTGCCTGCCAGCGTGTGTGCCAGGCTCACAGCGTATACTGTGCCCACTTGCCCAGTGCCACCACTCATATCTGGTGTAACAGTAGTGTAAATTTAAAAACAAAAAACTTTTTGGACTGTGAAACATCAGACTGCTTTTTTGTGTCAGGCTCACAGCGTATACTGTGCCCACTTGCCCAGTGCCACCACTCATATCTTGTTTAATAGTAGTGTAAGTGTACATTTAAAAAAATAAAAACTTTTGGACTGTGAAACATCAGTCTGCTTTTTTGTGTCAGGCTCACAGCGTATACTGTGCCCAATTGCCCAGTGCCACCACTCATATCTTGTTTAATAGTAGTGTAAGTGTACATTTAAAAAAATAAAAACTTTTTGGACTGTGAAACACCAGTCTGCTTTTTTGTGTCAGGCTCACAGCGTATACTGTGCCCACTTGCCCAGTGCCCCCACTCATATCTTGTTTAATAGTAGTGTAAGTGTACATTTAAAAACAAAAAAAACTTTTTGGACTGTGAATCATCAGTCTGCTTTTTTTGTGTCAGGCTCACAGCTTATACTGGGCCCACTTGCCCAGTGCCACCACTCATATCTTGTTTAATAGTAGTGTAAGTGTACATTTTAAAAAAAAAAAAACTTTTTGGACTGTGAAACATCAGTCTGCTTTTTTGTTTCAGGCTCACAGCTTATACTGGGCCCACTTGCCCAGTGTCACCACTCATATCTTGTTTAATAGTAGTGTAAGTGTACCCGTGTGGTTGTACGTTGCTGTGGGGAAGAAGATACCTTTAGTGAGATCACTGAGGACGAGGAACTGGACATGAGTAGCTCGGCATCCATCCTTGTGCAAATGGGGTCTTTCATGCTGTCGTGCCTGTTGAGTGATTCTCGTATAAAAAAGCTGAAGGAGAAAGACCTGTACTGGGTGTCCACGCTACTAGACCCCCGGTATAAGCATAAAGTGCCTGAAATGTTACAGAATTACCGCAAGTCGGAAAGGATGCAGCAGTTCCATATGCATCACCACAGCCCTTCGGGGTCCATCGTCAGAGAACAACTTGACCGTCAGGTAGCAGACTACCTCACCTTAACTGCAGATCTCGTCACTCTGAGGAGTGATGAACCCCTTGACTACTGGGTGTGCAGGCTTGACCTGTGGCCTGAGCTATCCCAATTTGCGATAGAACTTCTAGCCTGCCCCGCTTCAAGTGTCCTGTCAGAAAGGACCTTCAGTGCAGCAGGAGGTATTGTCACTGAGAAGAGAAGTCGCCTAGGTCAAAAAGTCTAGATTACCTCACCTTTATTAAGATGAATGAGGGATGGATCCCGAAGGGACTGACATTGGGCGATACATTTGAGTAAAAAAGGCCTGATGAGATGAGCTGCCTTGGGCTAAAAATAGTGCTGTATTTTATCTTCGAATGCCGGATGAATTGCGTGACTTATCCGCCACCAACTAGGGTTCAAGCCGCAATGTTTTAGGGCACTTTCTGCCTGGGAAACAAATATCAATTTTTCTGGCCGCTGTTATAGCAGCGGCTGCAACAATACCTAATTTTTCAGGCATGTGTACATGCCTGATTTTTCTGACCTCTGGTGCAGCACTGTGTCTTCAAAAACCAAACCAATGAAAAAGGCACATAACAGGGATTAAACTGATAGGAATAGTACTACTTAACACACCACTCCTATCTGGTGGCACATTAGATTGCACGCGCAGTGCCCCAAATTTGAAGTAGGAGGACCGACCAAGCATCTTTTTCCATCTCCCGGTTCCTAAAATCCATGCCATATACACGTCCCCTGATAGGGGATGGAACAGGGATTAAACTGATAGGAATAGTACTACTTAACACACCTTATAATAATGCAGAGAGAGGCAACGCAGAGAAAGGAGTCTGAAGAAGAGGAGTCAGAGGAGGAAGGTGGCTTTGAGGAGGTGGAAGACCAAACACAGCAGGCGTCCCAGGGGGCTTGTTGTCACCTTTCGGGGACCCTTGGTGTTGTACGTGGCTGGGTGGAGGAAGAGACCTTCAATGAAATCAATGAGGACAAGGAACAGGAAATGGCTAGCTTGGTATCCAACCTTGTGCAAATGGGGAGTTTGCGGTTGTGCAAATGGACTGTTTGCGGTTGTTTGCGGTGCGTTAAACGGGGAGTTTGGTCTGTCACTGTGAAGCGGGCGTAACCCTTACACTACCTGATAAATACAAAATCATACCTGATGTTTTAAAGCACGTTATTCCAAACAATTTAGGAATGTTAGGTGATTTATGCCCTTTATGGATTAAAACCAGACTCTGCATCAACTATGTAATTTTCCGTGGGAGTTTTGCCATGGATCCCCCTCCGGCATACCACAGTCCAAGTGTTAGTATCCTTGAAACAACTTTTCCATCACTATTGTGGCCAGAAAGAGCAATGCCTGCAAAAGGCCCGTTTAAGGGCTATTGATAGTTTAGTTTAGGCTAGGTTTTTTTTTATTTCTATAGGGCTCTTAGATTAGGTGTAATTAGTTTAAATATCTTGTAAATTGTTTTTTATTTTCTGTAATGTAGTGGGGTTTTTTTTGTAATTTAGCTAATTGTATTTAATTTATTTAATTGTATTCAATTTAGGTAAGTTATTCAATTGTAGTGTAGTGTTAGTGTAACTTAGGTTAGGTTTTATTTTACAGGTAAATTTGTATTCATTTAGCTAGGTAGTTAGTAAATAGTTAATAACTATTTAGCAACTATTCTACCTAGTTAAAATAAATACAAACTTTACTGTAAAATAAAAATAAACCCGAAGCTAGCTACAATGTAACTATTAGGTAATGATAGGAATTTTATTTAGATTTATTTAAATTATATTTAAGTTAGGGGGTGTTAGGGTTAGGGTTAGACTTAGGTTTAGGGATTAATAAATTTAGAATAGTGTCGACGACGTTGGGGACGACAGATTAGGGGTCAATAAATGTAGGTAGGTGGCGGAGATGTTAGGGACGGCAGATTAGGGGTTAATAATTATAATGTAGGTGTCGGCGATGTTGGGGGCAGCAGATTAGGGGTTCATAAGTATAATGTAGGTGGCGGAGATGTCCGGAGCGGCAGATTAGGAGTTAATAAGTCTAATGTAGGTGTAGGTGATGTAGGGGGCGGCAGATTAGGGGTTAATAAGTGTAAGATTAGGGGTGTTTAGACTCGGGGTTCATGTTAGGGTGTTAGGTGTAAACATAAAATGTGTTTCCCCATAGGAATCAATGGGGCTGCGCTACTGAGTTTTACGCTGCTTTTTGAAAGGTGTTAGACTTTTTCTCAGCTGGCTCTCCCCATTGATGTCTATGGGGAAATTGTGCACGAGCATGTATAACCAGCTCACCGCTCACTTAAGCAGCGCTTGTATTGGAGTGCAGTGTGGAGCTCAATTTTGCTCTACGCTCACTTCTTGCCTAAAAAAAACAGTAAAAACCCCTAATACCAGCGCTGCAGGTAAGAATAAACTGCAAGTTAGTACCGCACCCCTGTTACTGCAAAACTCGTAATCTAGCCGATAATCTCTCTAAATAGCAATAACCTTAAGTAACCTATAATGAATCATAAGACACAAAATTGGATATGTCACATTTATTGTGAAACCATAAGTCAGCCAAATCTTTAACAATATAATCAATCATGTGGCAGCAATCAGGGCCTTAGTATAGTATAACCTCTGCACAAGAGCTGGACATGGGCCTATGCTGCTGGCAACAAGTTCAGATCAGCTGCATGCTCAATGATGTAACTTAGGGAGTTACTAGGCCCACTGTAATCCATTTGGGGTACACCGAGGATGTCAACCCTCCTTCAATAGCCGTAAATCTTCCAGGAGTCCAAAGGAGCAAAGACAAAGTGGAATCACTGTCCTGGACACAACTCTTCCTACACTGCAACAGTATACACTTCGGACTAAATTTTGCCCTATACTTTCTTAAAAAATATTCTACAGTTCCTATCCGTATCTACTGTAAGTTAGTTATAAAATCCTATATAATTACCTGCAATGTGTCTGAGCTCTATTTTTAAACGTCTGTTTTTATATTCATTCTGAGATGACGTTTGTATGCTGGCTGTGTGTTGATATGTTTAAAAATCTAGACCAGCACTCCAAACATAAATGTCCATAACATGTTCCTGAGTGGTTGCAGACATTTGCTCAAAATTCATCATAAGAACCAAGGAAAAGCTGCACTCTCATAGTGGAAAGTGAAAATCCTTTATTAGGTTAACAGCAACATTTCGGGCTTCTGCCCCTTTGTCAAGCTAAAATCATAGTTCCCACATCAGAAATATATTCTAAAAGCAATAAAACATGGACCAATCACATCACTCCACATGGGTTTGGTTACAGAATTGACATGCAAAATATCTGAGGAAAAAGGCAGACATTAGCCAAACAGCCACATCTAATAAATAGAAAACATTACAGAAGTTCCTATATAACCAAACCACAGAGGATATTCTCATACTTCAATCTTAAAGTAAGTGGTTTAAATAAAAATATGTGGGCCGATTTATGAAGCAGTCAAGCTGCTTATTCTGCTCAAGCCTTCAGGCTCGCCGGAATCAGGAGTTAAGAAGACCGCTGCTCCTTAACTCGTCTGCCATTTCTGAGGCGGTGGACAGCAATCATCCCGATCGTATCCCATCGGGATGATTGACACCCCCTGCTATCAGCCGATTGGCCGCGAATGTGCAGGGGGCGATATTTTACATGAAATGTTTGTGCAATGATAAATGCCAACAGCGTATGCTCTCGGGATATATGGATGTCGGGCAGACATGATCCGCTACAGTGGATAATGTCCGCATGACAGTTGATAAATCGTCCCCTTAGGGTATAAGGTATCCAAGAAACAGAAAAAAGAGAGCGCTGCTCAGGGCCCCTTCACAGATGTAAAGCCGTTGTAAATCAGGAAAGGGAAAATAACTCAATGGTACTGAGGCTGCGTGGTTCTGGCTAAAATCAGCGGAAAAACGCAAGACAATTAACCCAAAATGACAATCTGCAGCCGGACTACAGTATTAAAAGCAATCTTCTTTATTGAAAATATTTTAAAAAGGCACCACAGAAAGTGCATACCTTACGCCTTTCACGCCGCAACAGGGAGCTTAGTCATAGATCATCTATAATGTATCCAATTTCCATATCCATTTTGTATCCTTATAAAGTAGATCCCTTTGTCTATCTCCACCCCTTAGTGTTTTCTTGGCCTGATCTAATACCATAAATAACAATTGGCTCACCTGGTGCATTTGATGAAAATGGGCTGGGACTGGTAAGTATTTTAACTCAGGATTTTTTATATTGGATTTATGTTGACCAATATGATCTCTGGCTCTTTGGGTGGTCTCATTTATATATAAAAGTCCACATGGGCACTTAAGGGCATATACTACATAGGAGGAATCTCAAAGGTTGAACCCCCAGATTTTGTATTTGCAACCAGTGTAAGGGTGAGAAATGTCTCCTCCCTTTATCACAAGGTTGTAATGGAAACATCTTAAACAAGACATTGTACCAGTGGAGGCTCCTCCATATGAGCACAGCCTCACGTGAACCCCTGAGAAAAAAAAGAGAAAGAAAATATTTTTTTTGGCTGAATAAATATAATTTCTCCAATAGCCCCCCTATTGGAAAAATTATATTTATTGAGTCAAAAAATGTTCCAGTCTAGACTGTCCAGTTTAATAAAATAAAAATAAAAAATCCCTTTTTTAACCACACGTGCAGTAGAGAGGTATAGCCTGCCATATCCCGTTGTACATTTTTTCTATGTGCCTGCTGTGCCGCCTATAACAGAGCCTATACCTTTGCTAATCGCACAATTTTCAGTGTGCGAGTTGGGCCATTTCTATGGGCAGGCAGCAGGGGAAGCACTATTTTTAAAGTTTCCTTCTTTTTTCCTCCTCCTCTCTCCCTCACCGCACTGCTTGCTCCTCACTTGCTCTCAAATTGGAATTGACACTGGAAGCCTAGCGGTGCTGTCTTCTTCCCTTCACTGCTCATTCAAGGTTCTTCCAGCCCCCATGATCGGACCGGATAAATTGGGGTTCAAGATGGACTTCGGGTATAGGAGCTCTGCCTCTTTAGGCGACTTTAACTCCTTCAGTGCCACCATACCTGCTACCAAAGTGGAGTTAACTATCTCGTGCTGGTAAGGACCATTCTGCTGTCCCCTGTTTAAACAGATGATTGACATGAGGTCTTCTAATATTATTGCCGTATGCCAAAAAACAAAAAGCACCCTATTGGAATTTGTAATTTGTTTTTATTTATAGATCAGTTTTAAAAAAAGTTTGACCTTTTAGAAATCTGCACTCGACTATGTGGACTTTTAAAATGGTTGCGCTAGTTTGTTAATGTTATTTAACCTCTTGGGTGCCATAAAGGGTTGCCACTTACTGCTTGGCAATTTGTGGACCAAGAAGATTAGTAAATATTGTTTCCGGTAACTGATGCTACAGATGGGATTAGTTTAAAATTGTATGTTGCAGTTTTATCATTTTGAAATGATTTGCACATAGGCATCTTGGCATTTGATTTAGACAATGTTCCACTAATGAGCTTTTACATCAAAGCACACTTGCCCTACTTTAATTTTAGTACTTATTTTAATGGTTTGTCAAATGCCAGTTTATGATTTCTAGTCTGTTTCTTGATTTCTTATGAGAGCCATAATAGATGTTGCAACTCTTATCTGCACTGTTTGAAACCACAATAATTCTGCATTTGAAGTTGCTATTGTGCCAGTGTGTGCCATTTAAATCCATATTGGCCTTAGATGCTGTTTTATTCTTGTTTGGAATCACTTTTTTGGGGGGTAGTACACACGCACACACACACACAATCATAATATAGTCCATATATACAGGGAGTGCAGAATTATTAGGCAAATGAGTATTTTGACCACATCATCCTCTTTATGCATTTAGTCTTACTCCAAGCTGTATAGGCTCGAAAGCCTACTACCAATTAAGCATATTAGGTGATGTGCATCTCTGTAATGAGAAGGGGTGTGGTCTAATGACATCAACACCCTATATCAGGTGTGCATAATTATTAGGCAACTTCCTTTCCTTTGGCAAAATGGGTCAAAAGAAGGACTTGACAGGCTCAGAAAAGTCAAAAATAGTGAGATATCTTGCAGAGGGATGCAGCACTCTTAAAATTGCAAAGCTTCTGAAGCGTGATCATCGAACAATCAAGCGTTTCATTCAAAATAGTCAACAGGGTCGCAAGAAGCGTGTGGAAAAACCAAGGCGCAAAATAACTGCCCATGAACTGAGAAAAGTCAAGCGTGCAGCTGCCAAGATGCCACTTGCCACCAGTTTGGCCATATTTCAGAGCTGCAACATCACTGGAGTGCCCAAAAGCACAAGGTGTGCAATACTCAGAGACATGGCCAAGGTAAGAAAGGCTGAAAGACGACCACCACTGAACAAGACACACAAGCTGAAACGTCAAGACTGGGCCAAGAAATATCTCAAGACTGATTTTTCTAAGGTTTTATGGACTGATGAAATGAGAGTGAGTCTTGATGGGCCAGATGGATGGGCCCGTGGCTGGATTGGTATAGGGCAGAGAGCTCCAGTCCGACTCAGACGCCAGCAAGGTGGAGGTGGAGTACTGGTTTGGGCTGGTATCATCAAAGATGAGCTTGTGGGGCCATTTCGGGTTGAGGATGGAGTCAAGCTCAACTCCCAGTCCTACTGCCAGTTTCTGGAAGACACCTTCTTCAAGCAGTGGTACAGGAAGAAGTCTGCATCCTTCAAGAAAAACATGATTTTCATGCAGGACAATGCTCCATCACACGCGTCCAAGTACTCCACAGCGTGGCTGGCAAGAAAGGGTATAAAAGAAGAAAATCTAATGACATGGCCTCCTTGTTCACCTGATCTGAACCCCATTGAGAACCTGTGGTCCATCATCAAATGTGAGATTTACAAGGAGGGAAAACAGTACACCTCTCTTAACAGTGTCTGGGAGGCTGTGGTTGCTGCTGCACGCAATGTTAATGGTGAACAGATCAAAACACTGACAGAATCCATGGATGGCAGGCTTTTGAGTGTCCTTGCAAAGAAAGGTGGCTATATTGGTCACTGATTTGTTTTTGTTTTGTTTTTGAATGTCAGAAATGTATATTTGTGAATGTTGAGATGTTATATTGGTTTCACTGATAAAAATAAATAATTGAAATGGGTATATATTTGTTTTTTGTTAAGTTGCCTAATAATTATGCACAGTAATAGTCACCTGCACACACAGATATCCCCCTAAAATAGCTATAACTAAAAACAAACTAAAAACTACTTCCAAAACTATTCAGCTTTGATATTAATGAGTTGTTTGGGTTCATTGAGAACATGGTTGTTGTTCAATAATAAAATTAATCCTCAAAAATACAACTTGCCTAATAATTCTGCACTCCAATAGGCTGATATTTTACCACATAGGTATTTAATACATTTTTTGTGTGATACATTTTGTACTTCGGAGTACCAATTTTGTGAGATGTGACTTCTGCTTTAGTAATTCTCTTACCACAGGTATAACCTATGCGGCATGATGTTCTGGGTATCTGTGTAAACTCTTTTATGTCAGGACATGATTCTCTCAGGATATGCCAATTGTGTTTCAATATGTGATAATTGTTATTACTTAAAGGGACAGGAAACATTTTCTTTCATGATTTGAATAGAGCATACAATTTTTTACAATTTTTCAGTTTACTTCTATTATCAAATTTGCTTCATTCTCATGTTATCTTTTGATGAAGGAACAGTGTTGCACTAGTGGCTGCTAGCACATCTAGTTAACCAATTACAAGAGACAAATGTCTGCAGGCACCAATCAGCAGCTAGCTCCCACTAGTGTAGGATATCTGCATATTCTTTTTTAACAAGGGACACCAAGAGAATGAAGAACATTTGAAAATAAATGTTCATTTAGAAGTCTTAAAATTACATGATCTATCTGAATTGTGCAAGTTTAATTTTGACTTTACTATACTTTTAATATGTATTATATGTACTGACAAAAGTAAGTCTGTCACTATTTTGCCTTCTTGATTTTTTTATACATTTATATTTCTGATGCGTTCACTATGATTTTAGCTTGACAAAGGGGCAGGAGCCCACAACATTGCTGTTCACCTAATAAAAAATTTTCACTTTCCACTATGAGAGTGCAGCTTTTCCTTGGTTCTTATGTGATGATATGTTCTCAGGTGCTTCAAGACTAAGTTACTACATTTATCATGTCATCATCCACCAGATTTACATAACAAAAATAAAATGTAATGTTTGGGATTTCTTCATCTGTTTTTAGCACCTCAGCGGTTAGTAAGCGCTCCATTTATTTCACAAACACACCGCACAATATTACAAAGCAATATTGCATTGCAAACCACTTCATTTCCCAAACACAATTAATTAGTACAAGCAATTTGTAATCTCCACTTATATTAGTATTGTAAACATCAAATAAAAAATGTTTTGTCTTATGCTGGTAACAGTTTAGAGGCTGCAACCCTGCAGTCATTTCTCTCTTATTGTTGCCCTGCTTGAGCAAATACCTCCCTCCTTTGAAGCAAAGAATATGGTTGTAATAAAATGCACACAGATATTGTTGCCAGGTGTCCAGTATTTAACAGGACAGTTCAGTATTTTAGCATGCTGTCCTGTAAAATCTGTACAAAAGTACTGCCACTGAAATTAAGTCAAATTTTTAACAGCCCTTCAGTGGCACCTACATTATAAATGCCTCCAATGCCTCTACATATTACAAATATAGCCCTGAAACAAACAATGCAGCATATGCCCTGCTCTATTGGTTACTATCAGCCAAGAACAATGAAAAAATAAATTCTACTCTCTCTGGCCTAGATTTAGAGTTTGGCGGTAGCCGTGAAAACCAGCGTTAGAGGCTCCTAACGCTGGTTTTAGGCTACCGCCGGTATTTGGAGTCAGTCAGGAAAGGGTCTAACGCTCACTTTTCAGCCGCGACTTTTCCATACCGCCGATCCCCTTACGTCATTTGCGTATCCTATCTTTTCAATGGGATCTTTCTAACTCTGGTATTTAGAGTCGTGTCTGAAGTGAGCGTTAGAATTCTAACGACAAAACTCCAGCCGCAGAAAAAAGTCAGTAGTTAAGAGCTTTTTGGGCTAACGCCGGTTCATAAAGCTCTTAACTACTGTGTTCTAAAGTACACTAACACCCATAAACTACCTATGTACCCCTAAACCGAGGTCCCCCCACATCACCGCCACTTGATTAAAAAATTTTAACCCCTAATCTGCCGACCGCCACCTACGTTATACTTATGTACCCCTAATCTGCTGCCCCTAACACCGCCGACCCCTATATTATATTTATTAACCCCTAACCTGCCCCCCACAACGTCGCCGCCAGCTACCTACAATAATTAACCCCTAATCTGCCGACCGCCACCTACGTTATACTTATGTAACCCTAATCTGCTGCCCCTTACACTGCCGACCCCTATATTATATTTATTAACCCCTAATCTGCCCCCCTCAACGTCGCCTCCACCTGCCTACACTTATTAACCCCTAATCTGCCGAGCAGACCGCACCGCTACTATAATAAAGTTATTAACCCCTAATCCGCCTCACTCCCGTCTCAATAACCCTATAATAAATAGTATTAACCCCTAATCTGCCCTCCCTAACATCGCCAACACCTAACTTCAATTATTAACCCCTAATCTGCCGACCGAATCTCGCTGCTACTGCAATAAATGGATTAACCCCTAAAGCTAAGTCTAACCCTAACACTAACACCCCCCTAAGTTAAATATAATTTAAATCTAACGAAATTAATTAACTCTTATTAAATAAATTATTCCTATTTAAAGCTAAATACTTACCTGTAAAATAAACCCTAATATAGCTACAATATAAATTATAATTATATTATAGCTATTTTAGGATTAATATTTATTTTACAGGTAACTTTGTATTTATTTTAACCAGGTACAATAGCTATTAAATAGTTAATAACTATTTAATAGCTAAAATAGTTAAAATAATTACAAATTTACCTGTAAAATAAATCCTAACCTAAGTTACAATTAAACCTAACACTACACTATCAATAAATTAATTAAATAAAATACCTACAATTACCTACAATTAAACCTAACACTACACTATCAATAAATGAATTAAATACAATGTCTACAAATAAATACAATTAAATAAACTAACTAAAGTACAAAAAATAAAAAAGAACTAAGTTACAAAAAATAAAAAAATATTTACAAACATTAGAAAAATATTACAACAATTTTAAACTAATTACACCTACTCTAAGCCCCCTAATAAAATAACAAAGCCCCCCAAAATAAAAAAATGCCCTACCCTATTCTAAATTACAAAAGTTCAAAGCTCTTTTACCTTACCAGCCCTGAACAGGGCCCTTTGCGGGGCATGCCCCAAGAAATTCAGCTCTTTTGCCTGTAAAAAAACACATACAATACCCCCCCGCAACATTACAACCCACCACCCACATACCCCTAATCTAACCCAAACCCCTCTTAAATAAACCTAACACTAAGCCCCTGAAAATCTTCCTACCTTATCTTCACCTCACCGGGTATCACCAATCCGTCCTGGCTCCAAAATCTTCATCCAAGCCCAAGCGGGGGCTAGACATCCATCATCCGACGGCTGAAGAAGTCCAGAAGAGGGTCCAAAGTCTTCATCCTATACGGGAAGAAGAGTAGATCCGGACCGGCAACCATCTTCTTCCAAGCGGCATCTTCTATCTTCATCCGATGAGGACCGGCTCCATCGTGAAGACCTCCAGCGCGGACCCATCTTCTTCCGACGACGTCCAACTGAAGAATGACGGTTCCTTTAAGGGACGTCATCCAAGATGGCGTCCCTCGAATTCCGATTGGCTGATAGGATTCTATCAGCCAATCGGAATTAAGGTAGGAAAATTCTGATTGGCTGATGGAATCAGCCAATCAGAATCAAGTTCAATCCGATTGGCTGATCCGATCAGCTAATCAGATTGAGCTCGCAATCTATTGGCTGATCGGAACAGCCAATAGAATGTGAGCTCAATCTGATCGGTGATACCCGGTGAGGTGAAGCTAAGGTAGGAAGATCTTCAGGGGCTTAGTGTTAGGTTTATTTAAGGGGGGTTTGGGTTAGATTAGGGGTATGTGGGTGGTGGGTTGTAATGTTGGGGGGGGGTATTGTATGTGTTTTTTTACAGGCAAAAGAGCTGAATTTCTTGGGGCATGCCCTGCAAAGGGCCCTGTTCAGGGCTGGTAAGGTAAAAGAGCTTTGAACTTTTGTAATTTAGAATATGGTAGGGCATTTTTTTATTTTGAGGGGCTTTGTTATTTTATTAGGGGGCTTAGAGTAGGTGTAATTAGTTTAAAATTGTTGTAATATTTTTCTAATGTTTGTAAATATTATTTTATTTTTTGTAACTTAGTTCTTTTTTATTTTTTGTACTTTAGTTAGTTTATTTAATTGTAGGTAATTGTAGGTATTTTATTTAATTAATTTATTGATAGTGTAGTGTTAGGTTTAATTGTAACTTAGGTTAGGATTTATTTTACAGGTAATTTTGTAATTATTTTAACTATTTTAGCTATTAAATAGTTCTTAACTATTTTATAGCTATTGTACCTGGTTAAAATAAATACAAAGTTACCTGTAAAATAAATCTAAATCCTAAAATAGCTATAATATAATTATAATTTATATTGTAGCTATATTAGGATTTATTTTACAGGTAAGTATTTAGCTTTAAATAGGAATAATTTATTTAATAAGAGTTAATTAATTTTGTTAGATTTAAATTATATTTAATTTAGGGGGGTGTTAGTGTTAGGGTTAGACTTAGCTTTAGGGGTTAATACATTTATTAGAATAGCGGTGAGCTCCAGTCGGCAGATTAGGGGTTAATGTTTGAAGTTAGGTGTCGGCGATGTTAGGGAGGGCAGATTAGGGGTTAATACTATTTATTATAGGGTTAGTGAGGCGGATTAGGGGTTAATAACTTTATTATAATAGCGGTGCGGTCCGCTCGGCAGATTAGGGGTTAATAAGTGTAGGCAGGTGGAGGCGACATTGTGGGGGGCAGATTAGGGGTTAATAAATATAATATAGGGGTCGGCGATGTTAGGGCAGCAGATTAGGGGTACATAGGGATAATGTAAGTAGCGGCGGTTTACGGAGCGGCAGATTAGGGGTTAATAATAATATGCAGGGGTCAGCGATAGCGGGGGCGGCAGATTAGGTGTTAATAAGTGTAAGGTTAGGGGTGTTTAGACTCGAGGTACATGTTAGAGTGTTAGGTGCAGACGTAGGAAGTGTTTCCCCATAGCAAACAATGGGGCTGCGTTAGGAGCTGAACGCGGCTTTTTTGCAGGTGTTAGGTTTTTTTTCAGCTCAAACAGCCCCTTTGTTTTCTATGGGGGAATCGTGCACAAGCACGTTTTTTAAGCTGTCCGCGTCCGTAAGCAACTCTGGTATCGAGAGTTGCAGTGGCGTTAAATATGCCTGTACGCTCCCTTTTTGGAGCCTAACGCAGCCATTCTGTGAACTCTCAATACCAGAGTTATTTAAAAGGTGCGGCCAGAAAAAAGCCAGCGTTAGCTACGCGGGTCGTTTCCGACAAAACTCTAATTCTAGGCCTCTGTGTGTTACATGTAGCCACTGGGGTAAAAATAGTGCCCTGTTTATTGTTTTTTGTTTGCTGTTTTTTTATTACTGGGAACCAGGGATGTAAAATCAATGATTTGCTTTTTACTCACACTTACACACATATACACACACTTACACACATATACACACACTTACACACACAGATACACACACACAGATACACACACTCACAGAGACACACACTTACACACATATACACACACTTACACACACAGATACACACACTCACAGAGACACACACTTACACACATATACACACACTTACACACACAGATACACACACTCACAGAGACACATACTTACACACCCTTACACACATATACAGAGATACACACAAACACATAGGGACCGCTATAAATGCATTTATCATTGCACAAGGAATTCTGGTGAACTGCTTGTGCAATGCTGCCCCCTGCAGATTTGCGGACAATCGGCCGCTAGTAGGGGGTGTCAATCAACCCGATCGGGCAGATTTATGTCCGCAGCCTCAGAGGCAGCGGACGAGTTATGGAGCAGCGGTCTACTGTTTCCGGCGAGCCTGAAGGCTTGCGCAGAAACAGGGGTATTTTGCCCAATTCGGCCCGTGATAAATCGGCCCCTTAGTGTTGATTGATGTGTTTCTTGATACTCTATTTCTTTCAGAAAAGACCTGCAAATGAGAGATGGAGAATGTACAATTTATTTTCCTCTGGTTTTGAGTTTTATATATATATATATCTTACAGTATGTTTAGATCACATACACTTTACTTATACTACATAAAAATTAGAATATAATTGCAGATTTAGACAAGTTGTGCCCTTGCTGTTTTTGGAAAGTGCCTGTTTACTGTAGACACTGACCGCTCTCTGGTTCTGCTTCTCTTGGCATGGAGCAGGGACTCTTATTGCTGGAGAGGAAGGAGGAATCTGGAGAAGGTGTTTGCTGTGTAGGTAAATAGCACAAAAAAACACACACACCCTTCAAAATAGCCCCAAAACCCGCAACCCACATTTAAAACTAACATTATTGGGCATGAAATTAGCACAATTGGCAAAACAGAGTGTAGTAGTACTAGTAATTTATAAAATGTCACTGCATAATCTATCATGTACTTTTTCTATATGCATATTATAGCTGAGTGCTCTTAGGTGGTGCTATATAAAAGTGCCATAGATAGTGCGGTGTAGTATCATGGGAACTGGAGTTTCCAGACGCCACCATGAAGACTAATTCCTGCTGTGGTTTTGCAAACACAATTAGCAAGCAGATTAACCCCTTAACCCATTTTGGATATATATCTACGCCATGCGGTACATAGCCCATCGACCGCATAATGTAGATCTATGTCTGATATGCTGGAAGCCCAAGCAGTCTTGGTTGCAAGTGACAGCCAAGAGCTGCTGTTCCTGGGCTTCCAGCATCTGCCTTCATATGGTAATGGAGCATGACTGGTGCACTGTTAGCACATGAAGGCAGATAGACAGATCTTCACTGTATTGATCTCTGCTGGAGGTGGGAGGAGTTGTAGAAGGGAAGGTGGGAGGTAGGTGGGCATCCCAGCAGGCAGAGGGAGGGAGAGAGGGAGTGAGAGTGGCCCTACACTACAAAAAAATATATTTTGAAGGAAAGGGAGGGATGGGGTGCTGTACTACTGATTTTTTTTTGAGGGGGGGGCAATAAATAAAAATTGTGGTGAAGAAAAAAATAAATACATTTTAAAAATCATAAAAATAGGTATAAACCTAAGATGGTGCTTTTCATTGGAGGTGGGGGTTAGAGAACCATTTGGGAGGGATCAGGGAGTTGAGAGGGTACTGGGATCATACATTGCAGAAAATAAAAAATAATTAAAATTAATTAATTTATTTAAAAAAAGATGCCCTTAAACTTCATACTGGCAAACTGCCTCCACTACCTAAGATGGGGGTGAGGAGTGTGGTTGGGGTGGGGGGGGGGGGGAGAGAGTTGTTTGGGGGATTAGGGCATAGATACCAAGCATCAAATGGGTTAAATCACCATAACCTACATTTCCACCTTAACAAATAAACACACAGTTAACTTTTGTAAGAATAAGACCATGGAACAAGGTTGCATTTATTGATAACCAGACAATAAAATTTGCTAAACTTGGGGGCGGAGCCTACACTTGGAGCGGCAGGACGTGTCTCTGTGAAGCTCCTGCTTATATTTCATTGAATTCAGCTTTCTAGTTATACATAGAAGAAACTATTATATTATTACTTTTCTATTTGGAAGCAGAAATAGCCTATACACTCTGCCAGAGTTTAGGTGCTGATAAACTGACAAGCCTGACCTATGCTCTCCAAGTAAGCAGCGCACAATTTTCTCTAACTAGGCCATACCTGACTTATGGACAGAGAGACGTGTGTCTGAGGCTGCCGCACACATCTCCCCCCCCCCCCCAGGTCTCTGGGTTACAAAGTACATAGATACTTTCTTGCACATAAACAATAAAATCAAGATTCCTATTTCTTTTGGGGAACTTTAGATAGCGTCCTTATCGAAGCATTGAAACTACCGCTGTCTATATCTAAAATGGTGGCACTAGACGCATGGGAGCATCGCATGCAATCTATTCTGGATAACTACTTATATGAACTGACATGGGATCTACACAGAATATTGAGACCACTGCTCCGGAGTACAACATCGAAGGGAGACTTAAATTACATAGTCCCTCATGAGATTAGGGGTGAAACCGGCACCGGAGATCAGATGATCATAGATGACCATATCCCACATTGGGCAGTGGGTCGGGGCTCATTATTTGCCATGGCAAGTGATAAACATCCGGCTTCTACTCGCAAAGATGCGACTTCAAATGTCAATGAACAGTCATGGGTAGCCCTGACCATGCAGTCTGAGAAAGTTCCCGGCCGCTGTTTAGATGCCGTTTACCTCGGCTCCCTCCATAACTGGCAAGAGGTCAAGGAGCTATTGCAAACCTTTGATCAGGAGATCTCTTCACTCAAACATAGCAGCCTATTTTAACTCCATCTAATTGGTGATACCGCTACAAAGAATTTGTGGGGGACATTCCAGTATGGCGGCAAGTACATACTTAAGTATTCTACCCCCAAAAGAAGGAGAAGAGCGACATTATTATTAAAATCCCATTGTGTTGGTGTGGGTTAGTGACTTATTCGTAAGGGAAGTATCACAGCCGGTCTATGATAATATAATTTATACTAAGTTTATTTCAAAAGTTTTATTAGAGGGGTTGTTCTTTATGTTGTCATCTTCATTATACCATTTGCATAGTGATATTTTGTGCAAGCAGGCTTATTAGTTCACAATGTTATATATCTAGATATGCTCCTCTCTCTCTTAAGGTTCTGTGCTAATGTGAGTTAAAATTTAATCATAGGTCACTCAGTTGCTACTTGAAAATATGAATGTCATAGAACATAGGTCTTCCAGTACACTCTCTTATAATACAGTAATTTCAGTTCTCTAAAAACAATCGGCTAGATTTAGAGTTTTGCGGCCGAAGGGGTGCGTTAGCTACTCGTCTTTTTTTTCTAGCGCTGCTTCTAAACAACGCTGGTATTTAGAGTTCTCTGAAGGGCTGCGTTAGGCTCCAAAAAGGGAGCGTTAAGTAAATTTACCGCCACTTTAACTCTCAATACCAGCGTTGCTTACGGTAGCGGCTATCTGGAAAAACGTGCTCGTGCATGATTCCCCCATAGGAAACAATGGGGTTGTTTGGGCTGAAAAAAAACCTAACACCTGCAAAAAAGCAGCGTTAAGCTCCTAACGCAGCCCCATTGTTTCCTATGGGGAAACACTTTCTAAGTCTGCACCTAACACCCTAACATGAACCCCAAGTCTAAACACCCCTAACCTTACATTTATTAACCCCTTATCTGCCACCCCCGCTATCGCTGACACCTGCATTATACTATTAACCCCTAATCTGACGCTCCGGACACCGCCGCAACCTACATTATCCCTATGAACCCCTAATCTGCTGCCCCTAACATCGCCGACACCTATATTATATTTATTAACCCCTAATCTGCCCCCCCCAACGTCGCCGCTACCTAACTACACTTATTAACCCTTAATCTGCCAAACGGACATCGCCGCCACTATAATAAATGAATTAACCCCTAAACCACCGCACTCCCGCCTCGCAAACCCTATAATAAATAGTATTAACCCCTAATCTGCCCTCCCTAACATCGCCGCCACCTAACTTCAAGTATTAACCCCTAATCTGCTGACCGGACCTCGCCGCTACTCTAATAAATGTATTAACCCCCAAAGCTAAGTCTAACCCTAACACCCCCCTAAGTTAAATATAATTTTAATCTAACAAAATAAATTAAATCTTATTAACTAAAGTATTCCTATTTAAAGCTAAATACTTACCAGTAAAATAAACCCTAATATTGTAGCTATTTTAGGATTTATATTTATTTTACAGGCAACTTTGTATTTATTTTAACTAGGTACAATAGCTATTAAATAGTTATTTACTATTTAATAGCTACCTAGTTAAAAGAAATACAAAATTACCTGTAAAATAAATCCTAACCTAAATTACAATTAAACCTAACACTACACTATAATTAAATAAATTAAATAAATTACCTACAATTACCTACAATTACCTACAATTAAATAAACTAAACTAAATTACAAAAAATAAAAAAAGATTACAAGAAGTTTAAGCTAATTACACCTACTATAAGCCCCCTAATAAAATAACAAAGCCCCCAAAAATAAAAAATTTCCCTACCCTAATCTAAATTACAAAAGTTAACAGCTCTATTACCAGCCCTTTAAAGGGCTTTTTGCGGGGCATGCCCCAAAGTTAACAGCTCTTTTGCCTGAAAAAAAACACAATACCACCCCCAACATTACAACCCACCACCCACATACCCCTACTCTAACCCAAACCCCCCTTAAATAAACCTAACACTACCCCCCTGAAGATCTGATCCTATGACTAAGTGCCGCACGGCACGAAATGCGTAAAGATACGCCCCCTTCTTCCGTTACATGTTTGGTGTCCAGTGTGTAGCGACTGTGTATTTGGAATAAACATTCTGTTGTTTTCACAAGCCTGGAGTGCCGCCTTTTCCTTTCTTCTGCTTCACTGGAGTGACTTTCCTCATATGGTGAGCACCTCTTCCGTTTCAGCAGTCCGTGGAGCCAATAACTTTAATTGGGCTACGTTGTTGGTCCCTGGAGACGCCTGTGTGAGCTGTGCTAACCACTTCCTGCCCCTGAAGATCTCCCTACCTTGAGTCGTGTTCACCCAGCCGGGCAACGATGGACCAAAAGAAGACATCCAGAGCGGCAGAAGTCTTCATCCTATCCGGGCAGAAGAGGACATCCGGACCGGCAGACATCTTCATCCGAGCGGCATCTTCTATCTTCATCCATCCGGAGCGGAGCCATCTTCTTCCAGCCGACGCGGATCCATCCTTCTTCACCGACGCCTACTCGCCGAATGAAGGTTCCTTTAAATCACGTCATCCAAGATGGTGCCAATCGGAATTAAGGTAGGAAAAATCTGATTGGCTGATTGAATCAGCCAATCAGATTCAAGTTCAATCTGATTGGCTAATCCAATCAGCCAATCAGATTGAGCTCGCATTCTATTGGCTGATCGGAACAGCCGGCTTAGAGTAGGTGTAATTAGCTTAAACTTCTTGTAATCTTTTTTATTTTTTGTAATTTAGTGTTTGTTTTTTTTGTTATTTAGTTAAGTTTATTTAATTGTAGGTAATTGTAGGTAATTTATTTAATTTATTTAATTATAGGGTAGTGTTAGGTTTAATTGTAATTTAGGTTAAGATTTATTTTACATCTAATTTTGAATTTCTTTTAACTAGGTAGCTATTAAATAGTAAATAACTATTTAATAGCTATTGTACCTAGTTAAAATAAATACAAAGTTGCCTGTAAAATAAATATAAATCCTAAAATAGCTACAATATAATTATTCGTTATACTGTAGCTATATTAGGGTTTATTTTACTGGTAAGTATTTAGCTTTAAATAGGAATACTTTAGTTAATAAGATTTAATTTATTTTGTTAGATTAAAATTATATTTAATTTAGGGGGGTGTTAGGATTAGGGTTAGATTTAGCTTTGGGGGTTAATACATTTATTAGAGTAGCGGCGAGGTCCGGTCGGCAGATTAGGGGTTAATACTTGAAGTTAGGTGGCGCCGATGTTAGGGAGGGCAGATTAGGGGTTAATTCTATTTATTATAGGGTTTGCGAGGTGGGAGTGCGGCGGTTTAGGGGTTAATACATTTATTATAGTGGCGGCGATGTCCGTTCGGCAGATTAAGGGTTAATAAGTGTAGTTAGGTAGCGGCGACGTTGGGGGGGGGGGCAGATTTGGGGTTAATAAATATAATATAGGTGTCGGCGATGTCCGGAGCGGCAGATTAGGGGTTAAAAATATTTATTATAGTGGCGGTGATGTGGGGGTACCTCGGTTTAGGGGTACATAGGTAGTTTATGGGTTTTAGTGTATTTAGAGCACTGTAGTTAAAAGCTTTATATACCGGCATTAGCCCATAAAGCTCTTAACTACAGCCTTTCCATGGGCGGTAGGAGTTTTGTCGGTAGAGGTGTAACGCTCACTTCAGCCAAGACTCTAAATACCAGCGTTAGGAAGATCCCATTGAAAAGATAGGATACGCAATTGGTGTAAGGGGATCTGCGGTATGGAAAAGTCGCGGCTTGAAAGTGAGCGTTAGACCTTTACCTGGCCGACTCTAAATACCAGCGGGCAGCCAAAAGCAGCGTTAGGACCCCTTAACGCTGCTTTTGACGGCTACCGCAAAACTCTAAATCTAGGCGAATGTAATTTTATAGGGATGTCCCTTTAACTTGGGTACCGCACTGCCGCTATAAATACTAGAATCTCATATATAATCTTTTTCTTTCAAGCAAAATCCTATAGTTTGATACTTACAACCTAGCCCGATATAGTTTTTTTTAAACCACTTATATATTACTTAGGTTACTCACATTTCAGTAGGATTGCAGCACCAACACTACACTGTCCATGAACTAGGATATAGAGGAGGCCTGTGCTTTTCCTTATCTTTTAGTTTGTTTTCAGGGTGTGATGTCTTGGCTCATTTATTATGTCTATAGATATTGAAACTTAGGTTTAATACATAATGCTACTTGACTTGACTGATATGCGCTAATATACTATGGATAGGAAATGTGCTGTCTGCGGCCGGGACAGTATATTGAGTATACATTATAGAGCATAAAGTTAATTCTTGGGCTAATGCCACCTTATATTGATGGTCCAAGTCATAGTCATACTGTACAGGTTATATAGTTTGGAAGTGGATGAGTGCACACACCATAAACTACTTAACAGTCTTTGTTGATTTGCCAATATATTATTGTTGATTTATTCCTCTAGTCTTTTTTGGAGTTAGATGAGGCCCTATTTCTTTAGTAATGGTTCCAAATTTACACATATTCAGAGTGAGATTAGGATTATATGCTTATGTACTACAGACACCACACAATAGCACTTATTATCCATGTTCCCCTTCATCGAATAAATAAATTAGAAAGAGAATTTTGAAATATGTACATTTTTTTGTTTTGTTTTTTCGTTTTTTTAGCTGTTAATAGTTTTGTAAATTATTCATATTTTATGCTGCTGGCCACCCACACATTTTATTCCTAAAATGCTTTTAGACATTTTAGTCCTACTATAACCTTCCATATGTTTTCTTCATGACAATTGAGAGAATAACTGTTGTTAAAAGTTTAATATAACGAGGTTCGCCTTGAGTTATATATATATATACATAGTGAGATATATTCAGACCCAAAAGTGGTCTATTATTTCCTACCTTCTAAAAATGATTTATACAGGTGGTCAAAGGTCCAAGAGTGGCCTAATATAATACAGAGGGAAGGTAACCTTAAAAGGAAATAGACATGTGCGATTCATTTCGGATTGATTCGGAAATTCGGAAAATTCAGTAAATTCGGAGATTCGGATCAATTCGAATTTCCGAATTAAAATACTGCCGAATCTACCAAATGAATCCGAATTAGCTGCCAAATCTACTGAATAAATCCGAATTAGCTCGGTAAATTCGGCATTCCCCATAGGAAACAATGGGGCCGTTTCGGCTGAAAAAAAACCTAACACCTGCAAAAAAGCAGCGTTCAGCTCTTAACGCAGCCCCATTGTTTCCTATGGGGAAACACTAAGTCTACACCTAACACCCTAACATGAACCCCGAGTCTAAACACCCCTAACCTTACACTTATTAACCCCTAATCTGCCGCCCCCGCTATCGCTGACACCTGCATTATACTATTAACCCCTAATCTTCCGCTCCGGGAACCGCCGCCACCTACATTATCCCTATGAACCCCTAATCTGCTGCCCCCAACATCGCCGACACCTATATTATATTTATTAACCCCTAATCTGCCCCCCCCAACGTCACCACAACCTAACTACAAGTATTAACCCCTAATCTGCTGGCCAGACATCGCCGCCACGATAATAAATGTATTAA
This sequence comes from Bombina bombina, assembly GCF_027579735.1. Taxonomy (NCBI): domain Eukaryota; kingdom Metazoa; phylum Chordata; class Amphibia; order Anura; family Bombinatoridae; genus Bombina; species Bombina bombina. The sequence continues at coordinate 42,834,002 of NC_069502.1, forward strand.
CCCCTAAACCGACGCACTCCCGCCTCGCAAACACTATAATACATTTTATTAACCCCTAATCTGCCCTCCCTAACATCGCCGCCACCTACCTACAATTATTAACCCCTAATCTCCCGCCCCCAATGTCGCCGCTACTATAATAAAGTTATTAACCCCTAAACCTAAGTCTAACCCTAACACCCCCCTAAGTTAAATATAATTTAAATAAAATGAAATAATATTATTATAATTAAATAAATTAATCCTATTTAAAACTAAATACTTACCTGTAAAATAAACCCTAATATAGCTACAATATAACTAATAATTACATTGTAGCTATTTTAGGATTTATATTTATTTTACAGGCAACTTTGTATTTATTTTAACTAGGTACAATAGTTATTAAATAGTTATTAACTATTTAATATCTACCTATCTAAAATAAATACAAATTTACCTGTAAAATAAATCCTAACCTAAGTTACAATTACACCTAACACTACACTATCATTAAACTAATTAAATTAATTAATCCTATTTAAAACTAAATACTTAGCTATAAAATAAACCCTAATATAGCTACAATATAACTAATAGTTACATTGTAGCTATTTTAGGATTTATATTTATTTTACAGGCAACTTTGTATTTATTTTAACTAGGTACAATAGCTATTAAATAGTTAATAATAAATAAATAAATAAATAAATAATTATAAAAGTACCTGTAAAATAAATCCTAACCTAAGTTACAATTAAACCTAACACTACACTATCATTAAATAAATTAAATAAATTAACTACAAGTACCTACAATTAAATACAATTAAATAAACTAAACTAAAGTACAAAAAACCCCCACTAAATTACAAAAAATAAAAAAATATTACAAGAATTTTAATCTAATTACACCTAATCTAAGCCCCCTAATAAAATAAAAGCCCCCCAAAATAATAAAATTCCCTACCCTATTCTAAAATACAAAGTAATCAGCTCTTTTACCAGCCCTTAAAAGGGCTTTTTGTGGGGTATTGCCCCAAAGTAATCAGCTCTTTTACCTGTAAAGAAAAATACAATACCCCTCCAACATTAAAACCCACCACCCACATACCCCTACTCTAAAACCCACCCAAACCCCCCTTAAAAAACCTAACACTAAGCCCCTTAAGATCTCCCTACCTTGAGTCGTCTTCACCCATCCGAGCCGAAGTCTTCATCCAAGCGGGGCAAGAAGAGGTCTTCCATCCATCAGAAGTCTTTATCCAGGCGGCATTTTCTATCTTCATCCATCCGGAGCGGAGCGGCAGCATCCTGAAGACATCCGACGAGGAGCATCCTCTTCTTTCTTGATCCAACGACTAAATGACGGTACCTTTAAGTGACATCATCCAAGATGGCGTCCCTTGAATTCTGATTGGCTGATAGGATTCTATCAGCCAATCGGAATTAAGGTAGGAAAAATCTGATTGGCTGATTCAATCAGCCAATCAGATTGAAGTTCAATCCGATTGGCTGATTCAATCAGCCAATCAGATTGACCTTGCAATGCCCCGCAAAAAGCCCTTTTAAGGGATGGTAAAAGAGCTGATTACTTTGTAATTTAGAATAGGGTAGGCACTTTTATTATTTTGGGGGGCTTTTTTATTTTATTAGGGGGCTTAGTTTAGGTGTAATTAGTTTAAACTTCTTGTAATATCTTTTTTATTTTCCGTAATTTAGTGGGGGGGGTTTTCGTAAGTTAGTTTATTTAATTTAATTTAATTGTATTTCATTGTAGGTTTAGTTAATTTATTTAATTATAGTATAGTGTTAGGTGTAATTGTAACTTAGGTTAGGGTTTATTTTACAGGTCATTTTGTCTTTATTTTAGCTAGGTAGTTATTAAATAGTTAATAACTATTTAATAACTATTGTACCTAGTTAAAATAAATACAAAGTTGCCTGTAAAATAAATATAAATCCTAAAATAGCTATAATATAATTATTAGTTATGTTGTAGCTATATTAGGGTTTATTTTACAGGTAAGTATTTAGTTTTAAATAGGATTAATTTATTTAATTTATTTAATGATAGTGTAGTGTTAGGTGTAATTGTAATTTAGGTTAGGATTTATTTTACAGGTAATTTTGTAATTATTTTAACTAGGTAGCTATTAAATAGTTAATAACTATTTAATAACTATTGTACCTAGTTAAAATTATTATTATTATTATTATCGGTTATTTGTAGAGCGCCAACAGATTCCGCAGCGCTAAAATAAATACAAAGTTGCCTGTAAAATAAATATAAATCCTAAAATAGCTACAATGTAACTATTAGTTATATTGTAGCTATATTAGGGTTTATTTTATAGGTAAGTATTTAGTTTTAAATAGGATTAATTTATTTAATTATAGTAATATTATTTCGTTTTATTTAAATTATATTTAACTTAGGGGGTGTTAGTGTTAGGGTTAGACTTAGGTTTAGGGGTTAATAACTTTATTATAGTAGCGGCGACATTGGTGGCGGGAGATTAGGGGTTAATAATTGTAGGTAGGTGGCGGCGATGTTAGGGAGGGCAGATTAGGGGTTAATAAAATGTATTATAGTGTTTGCGAGGCGGGAGTGCGGCGGTTTAGGGGTTAATACATTTATTATCGTTGCAGCGATGTCCGGTCGGCAGATTAGGGGTTAATACTTGTAGTTAGGTTGCGGCGACGTTGGGGGGTGCAGATTAGGGGTTAATAAAAATAATATAAGACGTGGGACCGCTATGGGGGCGAAGTTTGCCCCCTGTTACGCCAATCTCTTTATGGGATGGTGGGAGCGGTTCCACGTCTTTGGAGACAGAAACCCACTCAAAGATAAGATCATTATGTATGCCAGATTTATAGATGACCTGTTCTTTATTATAGACGGTGATGAACAGAATGTAAAACTATTCTGTGAATATCTAAATCAAAACGATAGTGGCATAAAGTTGATAGGGGAACAAAATGAACACAATGTATGTTTCCTAGATGTAATCATCAGAGGAAATAGTGACACTGGCCAAATAGAGTCTGAACTGTATAGGAAGCCTACATCAGGGAACACAATACTTGAGTATAGCTCCTGCCATCCAAGACACACCCTACAGGGCATCCCAAAGGGACAATACACAAGAGCGAAACAGAACTGTACAAAAGATGAGGATTATGTCAGGCAAGCTGACATAATCACTGAACGTTTGAAAAAGAGGGGGTATGCGGAACAAACCCTTACAAAGATTAGGGAAGATGTGGATAGGATACCCAGAGTAGAGGTTTTGAAATACAAGGATAGGGTCAAGGGCTTAAAAGGAAAACAAAAAGAAAGACCAAAATTTATTACTACCTACAGCTTGGAGTTCAGAGATATCTGTAACATAGTAAAAGAAAGCATTCCTATTCTGTACACAGACCCCATACTGAAAGGTATCATACAAGAAGGATGTGAGTTTATACCCAGAAGAGGTAAAACAATAGGTAATTTCACATCTCCATCAGATTGTTCAAGTAAAACGCAAAATCAATGTTGGCTTAAACAAAGAAAAGGATTTTTTCGATGCAGGCGCAACATCTGTAAGACATGTGAATATGTTATAGAGGGGGATCAATTTACCTCCACTAGTACTCAAAAGTCTCATGACATAAAGTTTTTCATAAATTGTGCAACTACACATGTAATATATTTGTTGACCTGCAGGGAGTGCTCCAAACAGTACGTTGGAAAAACAAAGAGACCCCTAAAGGACAGGTTCTTAGCCCATCTTAGGTCCATTGAGGACCCAGAATCAGACACTCCTATAGCACGACACTTCAGAGAAAATCACAATTCCAATACTAAATTGTTAACAGTACAGGCAATTGATCATGTCCCAATGTGGAAAAGGGGGGGGTGATAGAGAAACCAGATTGGATACTAGAGAGATATTCTGGATCTTTACCATAAACAGTAGTGTACCATATGGATTAAACTTTAGACGAGACATTGATCTTTGTGTATAAATTAATATAAATGATTTTTAGTACTATATCAAAGGAATTGTATCTAATATTTAAACACTAAGTTCTAAAATGAATGATGCTGTATCTGCTTGTAATATGTGCTTTTAGAGAAAGGTTGCAATCAATTAATTAATTAAGTATGTAAATTTACTCTACTTTTGAGCCTATTTAAGCTGGGACATACTGGGATTCCCATGAGCAGTGAACAAGTGCATACAGGCACGAAACATGTCTGCCGCATGGGAACCCAGCTAACCTACTCTGCACTTTCTTGTGTATATTGCTGCAAGTCTTAGTGTACTTAACTATTGACTTACCTGTTTTTATGGTGATCTTCTATCAAATAAAAGTTTATATTTTTATCCTATCCAGTGGAGTGCCTGGACATTTCTTCTGTGAATCTGTTTCCCTTTAATGCTGAGGACGACGGTGTTGTCTGTGTGCATTCCTAGGAATCGGTTAGTGACGTCATCCCCGCGAATTTCGGAACCGAACCAAATCGAACCGAATTCAGTCGAATTTATTCGAATCCGAATGAATCCGAAACGAATTCATTCAAATTTTGCCGAATTCGAATCGATCCGAACCGAAATTCGAAAAAATCCGAATCAATCCGAACCGAACGGAAACTAATTTTTCTATCATGCACATATCTAAAAGGAAAATTTTGAGGTACTATATAATATTTTAGGTTAGGACTTTTTATTTTAATGAAGGCTTACACGTGAGCCTAACTGTACTGATATAACATGTAATGTATTAGTTTTTATATACTTTGTATGTTCAAGAACCTCAATAAAAAAAATTAAAAAAAAAAAAAAAATGTGCTAAAATTTCTTAAAGTTTAAAACACTAGGTGGTAGCATCTGAGGTCCTAAATATAAATAATACTAATAAATTACAACAAACATTTGGTTAATGGCCCAAATTGAGTGACTGCAAAGCTCCTGCCAAGCATTGCCTTTCAAGTTAGCTGGCATCATCCGCTAGGGATTTACAGATCAGCAGGCCCGCGGGGAGAGGCGCTACAAGCTAGGACTTGCAACATCTTGCCTCTCACATTAGCTTGACCTAACCCATGCAGAAGCCACAAAAATTATTTGTCCGTGACCCCGCCAGAAGAGATAAATTCCGTTAACAGCTAAATGGAGCTCTTGCTGCCACCAATGCCACAATAGACTCCGAGGACATAACGGACAAAGGCCTCCTTCAAATTACCTAAAAACAAATCAAGCCTTCCTCTAATAAATACACAACATCTGCTCTATATAGGCACTTGCAATCAACAAATATATTATGATGCCTGATCACAAAACCACCTTCTTCCACGATCAACCTTCCATCATCCCTATTTAGCTTCTTCCTAATTCTATAGGCAAACCTATGAAGTCTCACATTCCTCCAATGCAAGCAAGCAATCATGTTGTACCATGTGACCTGGACACTAGGAAAATGAGCTTTCACCCAACTCACATCAGACAGCACTATGGATGCTAGCACAGGAACTTACCCAATGAGGCCTATTTATCAAGTCGTCAACTATGCTGCATTCGACGGCACCAATACGCTTGCCTAACATCACGGCCGTGGACTTGAATATGCTCTCCTTATTTATTAAAAAAGCTGTCAAAAAGCCGCGCACCAAGTCCGGGGCGATGAGCAGTGGACTGTTGTTAACTAACAGTCATCGATCTCGCTGCTATTCGGCTTTTTACCAACTTTATTTATACCCTGTCACTAAACACCGCCACTATACTAAACTGTTTAACCCCTATCCCACCGCTCCTGGACCCCGCCACAACTAAATAAAGTTATTAACCCCTATCTCTCCGCTCCCGGAGCCCACCGCAACTCTAATAAAGTTATTAACCCATATCCCTCTGCTCCCGGAGCCCACCGCAACTCTAATAAAGTTATTAACCCCTATCCCTCCGCTCCTGGAGCCCACCGCAACTCTAATAAAGTTATTAACCCCTATCCCTCCGCTCCCGGAGTCCACCACAACTCTAAAAAAAGTTATTAACCCCTACCCGCCGCTCCTAGACCCCTCCACAACTAAATAAATGTATTAACCCCTAAACCCCTGGCCTCCCACATCACCATAAACTAAATTAAGCTATTAACCCCTAAACCTAACAACCCGCTAACTTTACATTAAATATTAACTCATCCCTATCTTATAAATTTAAAATTACCTTTAGAATTAAAATAAACTATATTAAACTACTAATGAACCTACCCTAACTATTATACTAAAATTACATTAAACTATATTAAACTATTAATTAATCTACCCTAACTATTATACTAAAATTACATTAAACTATATTAAACTATTCATTAACCTACCCTATTATGCTAAAATTACATTAAACTAACAATTAAATTAACTATATTACATATTTAAACACCTAGCCCTACTCAAATTATTTAAATCTACTATTAAAAATGACTAAGTTACAAAAAATAACAACTAAGTTACACAAAATAAAAAACACTAAGTTACACAAAATAAAAAACACTAAGTTACACAAAATAAAAAATAAATTATCAAATATTTAAACTAATTACACCTAATCAAATAGCCCTATGGAAATAAAAAGCCCCCCCAAAATAAAAAAACCCTAGCCTACACTAAACTACCAATGGCCCTTAAAAGGGCCTTTTGCGGGGCATTGCCCCAAAGAAATCAGCTTTTTTACCTGTAAATAAAAATACAAACAACCCCTCCAACAGTAAAACCCACCACCCACACAACCAACCCCCCCCCAAATAAAAACCTATCTAAAAAAACTAAGCTCCCCATTGCCCTGAAAAGGGCATTTGGATGGCATTGCCTTTAAAAGCTCAGTTAGCACTTTTTCAGCCCAAACCCCTAATCTAATATTAAAACCCACCCAATAAACCCTTAAAAAAACCTAACACTAACTCCCGAAAATCCACTTACAGTTTTTGAAGACCCGACATCCATCCTCAACGAAGCGGCAGAAGTCTTCAGCGAAGCTGGCAGAAGTCTTCATCCAAGCGTGCCGAAGTCTTCATCCAAGCCTGCTGAAGTCTTCATCCAGACGGCATCTTCTATCTTCATCCATTCGGCGCGGAGCGGTTCCATCTTCAAGACATCCGGTGTGGAGCATCCTCTTCTTCCGATGTTTCTTGCAGAATGATGTTTCCCTTTAAATGACGTCATCCAAGATGGCGTCCCTTATATTCCGATTTGCTGATAGAATTCTATCAGCCAATAGGAATTAAGGTGGAAAAAATCCTATTGGCTGTTGCAATCAGCCAATAGGATTGAGCTTTCATCCTATTGGCTGATCCAATAAGCCAATAGGATTGAGCTCGCATTCTATTGGCTATTCCAATCAGCCAATAGAATGCAAGCTCAATCCTATTGGCTGATTGGATCAGCCAATAGGATGAAAACTCAATCCTATTGGCTGATTGCAACAACTAATAGGATTTGTCCACCTTAATTCCTATTGGCTGATAGAATTCTATCAGCCAATCGGAATGTAAGGGACGCCATCTTGGATGATGTCATTTAAAGGGAAACTTCATTCTTCAGAAGAAGTCGTAAGAAGAGGATGCTCCGCGCTGGATGTCTTGAAGATGGAGCCACCTCATGCCGGATGGATGAAGAAGCAAGATGCCGTCTGGATGAAGACTTCTGCCGCTTGGATGAAGACTTCTGCCAGCTTTGCTGAGGACTTCTGCCGCTTTGTTGAGGATGGATGTCGGGTCTTCAAAAACTGTAAGTGGATCTTCGCCGGTTAGTGTTAGGTTTTTTAAGGGTTTATTGGGTGGGTTTTAATTTTAGATTAGGGGTTTGGGCTGAAAAAGAGCTAACTGCCCTTTTAAGGGCAATGCCCATCCAAATGCCCTTTTCAGGGCAATGGAGAGCTTAGGTTTTTTAGATAGGTTTTTATTTGGGGGGTTGGTTGTGTGGGTGGTAGTTTTTACTGTTGGGGGAGTTGTTTGTATTTTTATTTACAGGTAAAAGAGCTGATTTCTTTGGGGCAATGTCCCGCAAAAGGCCCTTTTAAGGGCCATTGGTAGTTTATTGTAGGCTAGGATTTTTTTTATTTTGGGGGGGGGGGGGTTATTTTCATAGGGCTATTAGATTAGGTGTAATTAGTTTAAATATTTGATAAATTATTTTTTATTTTGTGTAACTTAGAGTTTTTTATTTTGTGTAACTTAGTTGTTATTTTTTGTAACTTAGTAATTTTTAATAGTAGATTTAAATAATTTGAGTAGGTTTAGGTGTTTAAATATGTAATATAGTTAATGTAATTGTTAGTTTAATGTAATTTTAGTATAATATGGTAGGTTAATGAATAGTTTAATATAGTTTAATGTAATTTAATGTAATTTTAGTATAATAGTTAGGGTAGATTAATGAAAGTTTAATATAGTTTAATGTAATTTTAGTATAATAGTTAGGGTAGGTTAATTAGTAGTTTAATGGTTTATTTTAATTCTAAAGGTAATTTTAAATTTATTATAAGCTAGGGATGAGTTAATATTTAATGTAAAGTTAGTGGGTTGTTAGGTTTAGGGGTTAATAGCTTAATTTAGCTTATGGTGATGTGGGGAGCTGGCGGTTTAGGGGTTAATAGGTTTAGTAAGTGGTAGTGATGTGGGAAGCTAGGGGTTTAGGGGTTAATACATTTATTTAGTTGCGGCAGGGTCCGGGAGCGGCAGTATAGGGGTTAATAACTTTATTTAGTTGCGGTGGGCTCTGGGAGCACGGGATAGGGGTAAATAGCTTTTTTTAGTTGAGGTGGGCTTGGGGAGCAGCAGGATGGAGGTTAATATATTTATTTAGTTGTGGCAGTGTCGGGAAGTGGCGGGATAGGGGTTAATATATTTATTTAGTTGCGGCGGTGTCGGGGAGCGGTGGGATAGGGGTTAATATATTTATTTTGTTGCGGAGGGGTCCAGGAGCGGCGGGATAGGGGTTAATAACATTATGTAGGTGGCGGCACTGTCGTGGTGCCAGATCAGGGGTGTTTAGACTCAGGGTTTATGTTGGGGTGTTAGGTGTAAACATTACCAAATAAATCAATTGGATATCTGGCAGCATCGAACATAAACTTTCGCTGCTTTCAGACTCAAATTGATTCCTATGGCATCCGCGGCCTCCAGGGTGGCGGATTGCAAAGCAGGTACGCTGGGCCGGAATAGCGGCGAGCGTACCTGTTAGAAGTTTTATAAATGGGAAAAAGTGTCAGATAGTGCCGAATTTGTATTCGGATTATCTGTAATGACGTAACCATCGATCTGTGTCGGATTGAGACCGGCGGATCGTATGTTACGTCACAAATTTCAACTTTTGCCGGTCTTTAGGCTTTGATAAATGGGTCGAATCAGGCTCGCCACAATTACGCTGCAGAATTCCAGCGTATTTGCGGTTGACGGCTTGATAAATAGGCCTCTATGTCTTTGCCCCCAGATGCAAGACAATAAGGGAAGGCCTGCCCCAACGATGGAATTCTTCAAGACATCCTAGCAGATCTCTCCAAAGCATTCCCCTCTGCCCTAGCCATCTAATGGAAACCACATCTGGTCGAAGTCCTAGCTGCGGGCAACCTTGGACATTTCATTATGTGTATGGCTGCCTAATGGACATAAGAATGTCCGACAATACATGCTCTAACTAGAGGGTTCCTTACACCTAAAACAGAATATAGACTTAATAACAAATGTAACCTCAAAAGTACAAAACTGATCCTTAACATCTGGCAAGAGCCTACTATTGCTTACCAATGGCCTGATATATAACTGATACCTCCTAGATCTCCATCATCCTAATCTCTGAACCCTTGAGCAGACAGCCAAGCCACGGCTGCACTAGTGGCTGTGCCAATCCAAAAATAATGTGGGGCAATAAAGTCAGGATTAAGCTCAGCCTTCTAAACTGCCCAATTTAGAACTCTCTTAAACTGAAATTTTGATAAGTTGGAACCATCTGCATAAACAAGACATTTTGCTTAATTACTTTGACGCTTCTTCAAGTACTCAGATACCAATTTGACAGGGCAACACTCCTGATTTGATAGTTCCTTTATCAACAACTCCCTAAGATCCACCAACCACACTTCAATTCTGTCCCAGCCTTTGATTGAAAATCCTGCCGCACTGCTTGATGGTATAGAACCAGGCCACTCAACTTGCACATCATCTCCCAAAGGACATAAACCACCTCCTGACACTCTTCTTCCAATAAAGGCTCTAAAGTCCCTGTCTCATCTAAGCCCCCAGCCTGAGATAGGGGGAAAACAGGAGAAGAGGACATAAACCAATCTACTGATAAGGAGGGGTACCCTCTCTCCCTTGCAGAAAATTGGCGTGACACCGGAGAGGACTCCTTGGACGCTTCGGTGGAACCGACTGCCTTCTTCGATGCTCCATGGGTGAAACGTCTCGTGATAAGACAGGAACAAAAGAGGAAGTGAGCATATCAACCAGGCTTTTTATAAGGTAAGCAATCCCCACCCCAACATTGGAAACAATGTAGCACACTCATTCACACACAAGCTTCACATTTCAGTAGGGCAGCATAACCCTAAAGACGTTCCAAGCATAATTATGCTCTACACTATCATTATGGAAAGGATACTGTGTTATTATTATTAGTGTACAAATAATTATCATCCCTATATGAAGCAGCATTTTTAAGGGACATTCTAATTTAAAGGTACAAAACACATTTTTTTTTTTTTCATGATTAAGATAGATTATGCAATTTTAAGCAACTTTCTAATTTACTCCTATTATACATTTTTATTCGCTCTCTTGGTATCTTTGTTTGAAAAAGCAGGAATGTAAGCATAGGAGCCGGCCCATTTTTTGTTCAGCACCTGGATAGCGCTTGCTAATTGGTTCATAAATTTAGCCACCAATCAGCAGGTGCTACTCAGGTACTGAACCAAAAAATGGGCCGGCTCCTATGCTTACATTCCTACGTTTTCAAATAAAGATAGCAAGAGAACGAAGAAAAATTTATAATAGGAGTAAATTAGAGAGTTGCTTAAAATTGCTGCTCTGTCTGAATCATGATAGAAAAAATATGGGTTTTGTGTCACTTTAAGAATAACATGCTGTAATTTTTGCATTACTGTTTCTTTTAAACATCCTTACTTTTTAATTTCCTCACTTTTCCTTTAAAAAAAAAAAAATAAATACAAAAAAATCAGTAATGATTTTAAAAGGGGTGGAAGATTTTTATTTCGGCCACTGGGTTGTACTTGCTCCCTGGGCCAAAAGTTTTCAGTCTTCCAATGCGGTGAGTATGACAGTGTGAATACATATATGGCCGCTAGAATTAAGATTTTTGCGATAGTCAGGTTGTGCTCGTATTATGAGTTGAAAGTAAACTGTTTACGCTCTAGTGGTAACCTGACTAGTGCAAAAAACTTAAATTAGAATATTGCTTGCGTGGTCACATATTTCCCCATAGGAGTCAATGGAAAAAAAAGTGGAAAAAAACACCCCACTCTTGCGCAAACACGATTGCACTAACCCGACATGAAAATATGAATATTTCGTATTCCATTGTTCTTTACATAACTGCATATCTTCTATTTATTCAGAAATAAATATTTCTACATATATCTGATGGTATTTTGGTACAATATATATTTATACCTAAATATATAAATGATTATATAGGTATAGATACTGTATATACAGATATATATAGGAATCTCTAGATATTTGCAGAACATTTGAATTTGAAATATTTACTGTAAATACATACTTAAATCCTTTATTAAAAATCATTATTGCATAAATATGCTTTTACTTGTTTTCATCTTTTTAACGGCAAAGGGCTCTAATACACTTATATATATATATTTCTAAAAATGTATAAATACATAAATACATATGTACAAATATATAGACGTATATATACATACATATACATCTTTAGACATGTACAATCCCAATTTCAAAAAAGTTGGAACAGTATAGAAAATGCAAAAAATTAAACAAAAAGTCATTTGAAAATTCAATTCATCTTGTACTATATTGAAAACGCATTATTAACACATTATTTGATGTTTTACTTTGTGAATTTAATGTATTTTTTTAAATATACACTCATTTCAAATCTGATTACTGCCACACTTTCTAGTCTACCCACCCTGGTATTACACACCCCATGGCTCCCCCATACCTGACTACGCATTACATTCTAGTCTACCCACCCTGGTATTAAACACCCCATGGGTCCCCCATACCTGACTACGCATTACATTCTAGTCTACCCACCCTGGTATTACACACCCCATGGGTCCCCCATACCTGACTACACATCACATTCTAGTCTACCATCCCTGGTATGACACATCCCATTGTTCCCCCTTACCTGACTACGCATTACATTCTAGTCTACCCACCCTGGTATTACACACCCCATGGGTCCCCCATACCTGATACGCATTACATTCTAGTCTACTCACCCTGGTATTACACACCCCATGGGTCCCCCATACCTGACTACACATCACATTCTAGTCTACCATCCCTGGTATGACACATCTCATGGCTCCCCCATAACTAACTACGCATTACATTCTAGTCTACCCACCCTGGTATTACACACCCCATGGGTTCCCCATACCTGACTACACATCACATTCTAGTCTACCATCCCTGGTATGACACATCCCATTGTTCCCCCTTACCTGACTATGCATTACATTCTAGTCTACCCACCCTGGTATTACACACCCCATGGGTCCCCCATACCTGATACGCATTACATTCTAGTCTACTCACCCTGGTATTACACACCCCATGGGTCCCCCATACCTGACTACACATCACATTCTAGTCTACCATCCCTGGTATGACACATCTCATTGTTCCCCCTTACCTGACTACACATTACATTCTAGTCTACCCACTCTGGTATTACACATATCATGCCCCCCCTTACCTGACTACACATTACATTCTAGTCTACACACCCTGGTATTACACATCTCATGGCTCCCCTTACCTGACTACACTCTACATTCTAGTCTACCCACCCTGGTATTACACATCTCATTGTTCCCCCTTACCTGACTACACATTACATTCTAGTCTACACACCCTGGTATTACACATCTCATGGCTCCCCTTACCTGACTACACTCTACATTCTAGTCTACCCACCCTGGTATTACACATCTCATTGTTCCCCCTTTCCTGACTACACATTACACTCTAGTCTACCCCCTGGTATTACACATCTCATTGCCCGCCCTTACCTGACTACACATTACATTCTAGTCTACCTATTCTGGTATTACACATCTTATAGCTCCCCCTTACCTGACTACGCATTACATTCTAGTCTACCCACCCTGGTATTACACACCTCATGGCTCCCCTTTACCTGACTACACATTGCATTCTAGTTTACCAACCCTGGTATTACACATCTCATGGCTACCCCATACCTGACTACACATAACATTCTAGGCTACCAACCCTGGTATTACACATCTCATGGCACCCCCTTACCTGACTACGCATTACATTCTAGTCTACCTATTATGGTATTACACATCTCATGGCACCCCCTTACCTGACTACGCATTACATTCTAGTCTACCCACCCTGGTATTACACATCTCATGGCTCCCCTTTACCTGACTACATATTACATTCTAGTCTACCCACCCTGGTAATAGACACCCCATGGCTCCCCCATACCTGACTACACATTACATTCTAGTCTTCCCACTCTTGTATTACACAGCTCATGGCTCCCCATACCTGACTACACATTACATTCTAGTCTACCCACTCTGGTATAACACATCTCATGGCTCCCCTCATGGTAGATTAGAATGTAATGTGTAGTCAGGTAAGAGGGAGCCATAAGATGTGTAATACCAGGGTGTACAGACTATAATGTAATGTGTAGTCAGGTAAGGAGGAGCCATGAGGTGTGTTATACCAGGGTGGGTAGACTAGAATGCAATGTATAGTCAAGTAAGGGGGAGCCATGAGGTGTGTAAAGCTAGGGAGGGTAGATTAGAAAATAATGTGTAGTCAGGTAAGGGGGAGCCATGAGATGTAAAATACCAGGGTGAGTAGACTAGATTGCAATGTGTAGTCAGGTATGGGGTAGCAAGGAGATGTGTAATACCAGGGTAGGTAGACTAGAATGTAATGTATAGACAGGTAAGGGGGAGCCATGAGATGTGTAATACCAGGGTGGGTAGACTAGAAATTAATGTGTAGTCAGGTAAGGGGGGAGCCATGAGATGTGTAATACCAGGGTGTGTAGACAAGAATGTAATGTGTAGTCAGGTAAGTGGAAGCCATGAGATGTGTAATACCATGGTGGGTAGACTAGAATGTAATGTGTAGTCAGGTAAGGGGGAGCCATGAGATGCGTAATACCAAGGTGGGTAGACTAGAATGTAATGTGTAGTCAGGTAAGGGGGAGCCATGAGATGTGTAATACCAGGGTGCGTAGACTAAAGTGTAATGTATAATAAAACTAAAGTGTAATGTGTAGTTTAGGTAAGGGGGAGCAATGAGATGTGTAATACCAGGTTGGATAGACTAGAGTGTAATGTGTAGTTTAGGTAAGGGGAAGCCATGAGGTGTGTAATACCAGGGTGGGTAGACTAGAATGTAATGTGTAGTAAGATAAGGGGAACCATGAGGTGTGTAATACCAGGGTGGGTAGACTAGAATCTAATGTGTAGTCAGGTAAGGGGGAACTATGAGATGTGTAATACCAGAGGGGGTAGACTAGAATGTAATGTGTAGTCAGGTAAGGGGGAACTATGAGATGTGTAATACCAGAGGGGGTAGACTAGAATGTAATGTGTAGTCAGGTAAGGGGGAGCCATGAGATGTGTGATACCAGGGTTGGTAGACTAGAATGTAATGCGTAGTCAGGTAAGGGGAGCCATGAGATGTGTAATACCAGAGGGGTAGACTAGAATGTAATGTGTAGTCAGGAAAGGGGGAACCATGAGATGTCTAATACCAGAGGGGGTACACTAGAATGTAATGTGTAGTAAGGGGGAGCCATGAGATGTGTAATACCAGGGTGGGTAGACTAGAATGTTATGTGTAGTCAGGTAAGGGGGAACCATGAGATGTGTAATACCAGAGGGGGAAGACTAGAATGTAATGTGTAGTCAGGTAAGAGGGGGCCATGAAATGTGTAATACCAGGGTTGGTAGACTAGAATGTAATGTGTAGTCAGGTAAGGGGTGCCATGAAATGTGTAATACCAGGGTTGGTAGACTAGAATCTAATGTGTAGTCAGGTAAGGGGAGCCATTAGATGTGTAATACCAGAGGGGGTAGACTAGAATGTAATAAGTAGTCAGGTAAGGGGGAGCAATGAGATGTGTAATACCATAGGGGGTAGACTAGAATGTAATGTGTAGTCAGGTAAGTGGGAGCCATGAGATGTGTAATACCAGGGTGGGTAGACTAGAAAGCAATGTGTAGTCAGGTAAGGGGGAGCCATGAGATGTGTAATACCAGGATGGGAAGTCTAGAGTATAATGTGTAGTTTAGCTAAGGGGGAGCAATGAGATGTGTAATACCAAGGTTGGTAAACTAGAATGTAATGTGTAGTGGGTAGTCTAGAGTGTAATGCGTAGTTTAGGTAAGGGGGAGCAATGTGATGTGTGTAATACCAGGTTGGGTAGACTAGAGTGTAATGTGTAGTTTAGGTAAGGGGGAGCCATGAGGTGTGTAATACCAGGGTGGGTAGACTAGAATGTAATGTGTAGTCAAGTAAGGGGGGACAATGAGATGTATAATACCACGGTGGGTAGACTAGAATGTAATGTGTAGTCAGGTAAGGGGTGCCATGAAATGTGTAATACCAGGGTTGGTAGACTAGAATGTAATGCGTAGTCAGGTAAGGGGAGCCATTAGGTGTGTAATACCAGAGGGGTAGACTAGAATGTAATAAGTAGTCAGGTAAGGGGGAGCAATGAGATGTGTAATACCATAGGGGGTAGACTAGAATGTAATGTGTAGTCAGGTAAGTGGGAGCAATGAGATGTGTAATACCAGGGTGGGTAGACTAGAATGTAATAAGTAGTCAGGTAAGGGGGAGCCATGAGATGTGTAATACCAGGATGGGAAGTCTAGAGTGTAATGCGTAGTTTAACTAAGGGGGAGCAATGAGATGTGTAATACCAGGGTTAGTAGACTAGAATGTAATGTGTAGTCAGGTAAGGGGGGACAATGAGATGTGTAATACCAGGGTTGGTAGACTAGAATGTAATGCGTAGTCAGGTAAGAGGAGCCATTAGATGTGTAATACCAGAGGGGTAGACTAGAATGTAATAAGTAGTCAGGTAAGGGGGAGCAATGAGATGTGTAATACCATAGGGGGTAGACTAGAATGTAATGTGTAGTCAGGTAAGTGGGAGCAATGAGATGTGTAATACCAGGGTGGGTAGACTAGAATGTAATAAGTAGTCAGGTAAGGGGAGCCATGAGATGTGTAATACCAGGATGGGAAGTCTAGAGTGTAATGCGTAGTTTAACTAAGGGGGAGCAATGAGATGTGTAATACCATAGGGGGTAGACTAGAATGTAATGTGTAGTCAGGTAAGGGGGAGAAATGAGATGTGTAATACCATAGGGGGTAGACTAGAATGTAATTTGTAGTCAGGTAAGGGGGAGCCATGAGATGTGTAATACCATGGTGGGTAGACTAGAATGTGATGTGTAGTCAGGTAAGGGGGAGCCATGAGATGTGTAATACCATAGGGGGTAGACAAGAATGTGATGTGTAGTCAGGTAAGTGGGAGCAATGAGATGTGTAATACCATGGTGGGTAGACTAGAATGTGATGTGTAGTCAGGTAAGGGGGAGCCATGAGATGTGTAATACCAGAGGGGGTAGACTAGAATGTAATGTGTAGTCAGGAAAGGGGGAACCATGAGATGTCTAATACCAGAGGGGGTACACTAGAATGTAATGTGTAGTAAGGGGGAGCCATGAGATGTGTAATACCAGGGTGGGTAGACTAGAATGTAATGTGTAGTCAGGTAAGGGGGAACCATGAGATGTGTAATACCAGAGGGGGAAGACTAGAATGTAATGTGTAGTCAGGTAAGAGGGGGCCATGAAATGTGTAATACCAGGGTTGGTAGACTAGAATGTAATGTGTAGTCAGGTAAGGGGTGCCATGAAATGTGTAATACCAGGGTTGGTAGACTAGAATCTAATGTGTAGTCAGGTAAGGGGAGCCATTAGATGTGTAATACCAGAGGGGGTAGACTAGAATGTAATAAGTAGTCAGGTAAGGGGGAGCAATGAGATGTGTAATACCATAGGGGGTAGACTAGAATGTAATGTGTAGTCAGGTAAGTGGGAGCCATGAGATGTGTAATACCAGGGTGGGTAGACTAGAAAGCAATGTGTAGTCAGGTAAGGGGGAGCCATGAGATGTGTAATACCAGGATGGGAAGTCTAGAGTATAATGTGTAGTTTAGCTAAGGGGGAGCATGGAGATGTGTAATACCAAGGTTGGTAAACTAGAATGTAATGTGTAGTGGGTAGTCTAGAGTGTAATGCGTAGTTTAGGTAAGGGGGAGCAATGTGATGTGTGTAATACCAGGTTGGGTAGACTAGAGTGTAATGTGTAGTTTAGGTAAGGGGGAGCCATGAGGTGTGTAATACCAGGGTGGGTAAACTAGAATGTAATGTGTAGTCAAGTAAGGGGGGACAATGAGATGTATAATACCACGGTGGGTAGACTAGAATGTAATGTGTAGTCAGGTAAGGGGTGCCATGAAATGTGTAATACCAGGGTTGGTAGACTAGAATGTAATGCGTAGTCAGGTAAGGGGAGCCATTAGGTGTGTAATACCAGAGGGGTAGACTAGAATGTAATAAGTAGTCAGGTAAGGGGGAGCAATGAGATGTGTAATACCATAGGGGGTAGACTAGAATGTAATGTGTAGTCAGGTAAGTGGGAGCAATGAGATGTGTAATACCAGGGTGGGTAGACTAGAATGTAATAAGTAGTCAGGTAAGGGGGAGCCATGAGATGTGTAATACCAGGATGGGAAGTCTAGAGTGTAATGCGTAGTTTAACTAAGGGGGAGCAATGAGATGTGTAATACCAGGGTTAGTAGACTAGAATGTAATGTGTAGTCAGGTAAGGGGGGACAATGAGATGTGTAATACCAGGGTTGGTAGACTAGAATGTAATGCGTAGTCAGGTAAGAGGAGCCATTAGATGTGTAATACCAGAGGGGTAGACTAGAATGTAATAAGTAGTCAGGTAAGGGGGAGCAATGAGATGTGTAATACCATAGGGGGTAGACTAGAATGTAATGTGTAGTCAGGTAAGTGGGAGCAATGAGATGTGTAATACCAGGGTGGGTAGACTAGAATGTAATAAGTAGTCAGGTAAGGGGAGCCATGAGATGTGTAATACCAGGATGGGAAGTCTAGAGTGTAATGCGTAGTTTAACTAAGGGGGAGCAATGAGATGTGTAATACCATAGGGGGTAGACTAGAATGTAATTTGTAGTCAGGTAAGGGGGAGCCATGAGATGTGTAATACCATGGTGGGTAGACTAGAATGTGATGTGTAGTCAGGTAAGGGGGAGCCATGAGATGTGTAATACCATAGGGGGTAGACAAGAATGTGTTGTGTAGTCAGGTAAGTGGGAGCAATGAGATGTGTAATACCATGGTGGGTAGACTAGAATTTGATGTGTAGTCAGGTAAGGGGGAGCCATGAGATGTGTAATACCAGAGGGGGTTGACTAGAATGTAATGTGTAGTCAGGTAAGTGGGAGCAATGAGATGTGTAATACCAGGATGGGTAGACTAGAATGTGATGTGTAGTAAGGTAAGGGGGAGCCATGAGATGTGTAATACCAGGGTGGGTAGACTAGAATGTGATGTGTAGTAAGGTAAGGGGGAGCCATGAGATGTGTAATACCAGAGGGGGTAGACTAGAATGTAATGTGTAGTCAGGTAAGGGGGAGCCATGAGATGTGTAATACCAGGGTGGGTAGACTAGAATGTAATAAGTAGTCAGGTAAGGGGGAGCCATGATATGTGTAATACCAGAGGGGGTAGACTAGAATGTAATGTGTAGTCAGGTAAGGGGGAGCCATGAGATGTGTAATACCAGAGGGGATAGACTAGCATGTAATGTGTAGTCAGGTAAGGGGGAGCCATGAGATGTGTAATACCACGGTGTGCAGACTATAACATAATGTGTGAGGAAGCACTGCCCACAATCACTGTTGCAGCAAAGATAAAAATTACTATTTACCTTATAAAACTTATAGTAGTGTTTTATCAAAAGTACAACATAAAACACAAATTCACAGCAGTCAGCAGGTTTAATATATCGAGGTATTACCTGTCTAATTTCAGGCTGTGTAACATCTATATAAACTAGTGAGCTTTGTGGTGTCCTGCTATACAGATGATGAAGGGTTACTAATTTAACCCTTGCTTACTTATTTTGGTACTTACGGTAAAGTTATTCTTCCTATGTCAGTTATGTGCTTGAGACTAAGGGAGCTGATGAGGAGAGTGATGATTTAACCTGCATTAAAAAGGCTGTAACAGTGCAAAAAAATACTCTAATATGTTAGCACATTTGTTAGAAATATTATAATTATTATTATCAGGTATTTGTAGAGCGCCAGCAGATGGGGTATACAATATTTCTTGCATATAACTGTGTTAAAACCATGCAAATTAATTAAACACATACAGGTAGATTACAAGTTATGCACGATAGAGGGTATTTAACGAACGCAACAGAAGTTTCGTTAATTCACCCTCCATAGCGATGCCATTAAACGTTTTTAAACAGCCGGCTTGTGCGTGCGATATGGTTGCGTTGAGCTCCATACCGCACAAAATACAAGCGCTGTTTTGACGTGCTCATGCAAACTTTCCCCATAGACATCAATGGGGAGAGAGTGTCAGAATAAAACCCAACACCTGCGATCGCTGAATGAAAAGCTCCGTAACGCAGCCCCATTGATGTCTATGGGGAAAAAAAGTTAAGTTTAAACACCCTAGCATAAAAACCACGTGCAAACACCCCTAATCTGCCGCCCCCGACATCGCCGACACCTGCATAATGTTATTAACTCCTAATCTGCACCTCCCGACATCACCGCGACTATGAGAATTCATTAACCCTTATTCCGCCGCTCCCCAACACCGCCGCCACTATAATAAACCTATTAACCTATAAACCACAGGCCCCTACAAAGAAATATACTAAATTAAGCTATTAACCCCTAAACCGAAAGCCCCACACATCGCAATAAACTAATTTAAACTAGTAACCCCTAAACCTAACGCCCGCTTAAATTTATATTACAATTACAATTTCCCTATCCTAAATTAAATTAAAACTTACCTGTTAAATTAAAAAAAAAAATTTTAAACTAACAATTAGACTAATATAACTATTAAACTAAAATTAAACTACCAATTAAAGAAAAGTAAAATACACATTAAAAAAATACTAACACTACTATAAAAATAGCTTACAGAGGCACACGACTAAATAGCTTACAAGGGCACATAACTAAATATCTTATAGGGGCACACAATTAAATAGCTTACAGAGGCACATGACTAAATAGCTTTCAAAAGCACACAACTTAAAAGCTTATAGAGGCAAACAACAAAATAGATTACAGAGGCACACAACTAAATAGCTTACACAGGCACACAACTAAATAGCTTTCAGAGGCACACAACTAAATAGCTTATACAGGCACAAGACTAAATAGCTTTCAAAGGCACACAACTAAATATCTCATTACAAAAAATAAAAAATACTAAATTACAAAAAATAACAAACACTAAATTACAAAAAATAACAAACAAAATTATCAAAAATAAAAAAGAATTACACCTAATCTAATAGCCCTATACAAATAAAAACGCCCTCCCAAAATAAAAAAAAAAACTAGCCTACAATAAACTACCAAAAGCCATTAAAAGGGCCTTTTGTGGGGCATTGCCCCAAAGAAATCAGCTTTTACCTGTAAAAAAACACAAAGACCCCCCAACAGTAAAACCCACCACCCAACCAACCCCCCAAAATAATAAACCTAACTCTAACAAAAACCTAAGCTACCCATTGCCCTGAAAAGGGCATTTGTATGGGCATTGCCCTTAAAAGGGCATTCAGCTCTTTTGCTTGCCCTGAAAAGGGCATTCAGCTCTTTAAAGAAAAGCCCAAACCCTAAACTTAAAAAAACCCACCCAAAAAAGTTTAAAAAATCCTAACACTAACCCCCGAAGATCCACTTACAGTTCCTGAAGTCCGGACATCCAGACGGCGAGGTCTTCATCCATCCAGGTGGCATCTTCTATCTTCATCCAGGTGGCATCTTCTATCTTCATCCCAGCAGCGTCTTCTAACTTCATCCCGGCGATGCGAAGCGGGTCCATCCTGAAGACATCCAGCGTGGAGCATTCTCTTTATACGGTCGCCGTATACTGAATCTTCAATGCAAGTCTAAGTTGGGGAGTACAGCACAGTAGTAATGGTGGGTGCACGTGAAGACAGAGGACACTGCCAAGTCCCCAAAGACATGCAATAAAAAAGGTAGTCCACAGCACTCCAAAAATATCTTTCAGCAATTTATTAGTGGAAAATAGCAACGTTTCGAGGTCACAGCCAGCTGAGCCAGCATCGGTCTAGTATCAGATGTAAAAATTTGGAGGCTCCCCTGCCAAAAATACTGTTTGGATAAGGGACATGGCATTACCCAATTGAGATGGCAGGTCATAGATCAAATCAAACCGACCCGAAATAGTATGGATAGGGAGAGGTTGCTCAAACACAAGGAAATGTGGTGGATCAATAAATTGGAAACTCTGACCCCTAGGGGCCTTAATAGAGATTATGATCTCACCTGTTTCTTTTAGAAAAATTATACACCTAGGGGGTCAGAGTTTTCTCTATATTCACAGCAATTTTGTGACCTTATATATATATATATATATATATATATGTGTGAAAAAATGTATTTGACCTTGTATAAATATCTTGTGTAAGATTATATAGATTGTGATGGAATTAGGGAGTTATGTATAAGTTGCAGCATCTTTGTACAGTTATGGAGATCGTATAGATTCTAATATAATTTTAGGTAATAATGGATTCTCTATTTTTAACATGTAATGAGATTGATATCCACTAGGTGGAGCAAGAGCTCCTATTCTGGGCGAATTGGCGCCAATGGGCGCCAAAGGGTTTAAAAGTACTGTTTGCAGTATACATTGTATCAAGCATGAATAAGGGGCTGTGACCCCGAAACGTTGTTTTTTTAATAATAAATTGCTGAAAGATATTTTTGGAGTGCTGTGGACTACCGTTTTTATTGAATCTTCAATGCAAGGGATCCTTTTCAAAATGGTGTCCTTTGCATTCCTATTGACTGATTTGATTTTTGAAATTCAAATCAGCTAACAGGATGAGAGCTACTGAAATCCTATTGGCTGTTCAAATCAGCTAATAGGATGAGAGCTACAGAAACTCTTGGCTAAATTTGAATAGCCAATAGAATTTCAGTATGGATGGATGAAGACCTCACCGCCTGGATGAAGACCTCTCGCCACCTGGATGTACGCCCTTCAGGAACTGTAAGTGGATCTTCAGGGGTTAATGTTAGGATTTTTTAAACTTTTTTGGTTGGGTTTTTTTTAGTTTAGGATTTGGGCTTTTCTTAAAAGAGCAGAATGCCCTTTTCAGGGCAAGCAAAAGAGCATGCCCATACAAATGCCCTTTTCAGGGCAATGGGTAACAGGTTTTTGTAGAGTTAGGTTTATTATTTTGGGGGGTTTGTTGGGTGGTGGGTTTTACTATTGGGGGCTCTTTATGTTTTTTTTTACCTGTAAAAGAGCTGATTTATTTGGGGCAACGTCCCACAAAAGACCATTTTAAGGGCTATTGGTAGTTTATTGTAGGCTAGGGATTTTTTTTATTTTTATAGGGCTATTAGATTAGGTGCAATTCTTTTTTATTTTTGATAATTTTGTTTGTTTGTTTTTCGTAATTTAGTGTTTGTTATTTAGTATTTTTTATTTTTTGTAATTAGATACTTTGTAATTTTTATAGTAGTGCTAGGATTTTTTAAATGTGTATTTTAGTTTTTTTTAATTGGTAGTTAGTTTAATTGTTAGTTTAATAGTTATATTAGTTTAATTGTTAGTTTAATAGTTATATTAGTTTAATTGTTAGTTTAAACTTAGATTTTTTTAATTTGACAAGTAAGTTATACTTTAAGATAGGGAAATTGTAATTTTAATATAAAGTTAGGGGGTTGTTAGGTTTAGGGGTTACTAGTTTAAATTAGTTTGTTGCAATGTGGGGGCTTTCGGTTTAGGGGTTAATAGTTTAATTTAGTATATTTCATTGTGGGGGGGCTTGCGGTTTAGGGGTTAATAGGTTTATTATAGTGCCGGCGGTGTCGGGGAGCGGCGGAATAGGGGTTAATAACTTTAGTATAGTGGGGGCAATGTAGGGGAGAGGCGGAATAGGGGTTAATAATTTTTATTAGTGGCGGCGATGTCGGGAGTGTCAGATTAGGGGTTAATAACTTTAATATACTGTTTTGCGATGCGGGAGGGCCTCGGTTTAGGGGTTAATATGTAGTTTATGGGTGTTAGTGTATTTTGTAACACTTTAATTATGAGTTTTATGGAACAGTTTTGTTGCGTAAAACTCATAACTACTTCTCTCAGGTGGCGGTACGGATCTTGTCGTTATAGTGTGTAACGCAAGCTTTTTAGCCTCACCGCAAAACTCGTAATAGCAGCTCTATGAAAGTCCCATGAAAAAACATCATTTTTGTGTGTGCGGGACTAGCGTTGTGTTACAGGCTGAAAGGCTTGCGGTACAGCTATACTGAAAAGACTTGTAATGGCTGTGTTGCTGTTTTAAAGCTGAAATGACAAATTTTTTAGCGTTAAAAGATTAACGCACAACTCGCAATCTACCTGATAGTTAAATGCATCTCCAGAGCAGCAGTGCATTACTGGGAGCTACCTAAACACATCTGGTAAGCAAATCACAAAACGACAATTAACAGCTAGCTCCCAGTAGTGCAGTGCTACTACTGAGGATATGTACAAAACCTTTCAACAAAGGTACCCAAGAAAACAAACAGCTAGATTACGAATTTTGCGGTGAGAGCTGCTCGGTACTAACTTGCAAGTTACTGTCACCGCTCACCTCCCTACCAGCGCTGCGGTGAGCTGTGGTGAGCTGGTTTTAAGTGCTCGTGCACGATTTCCCCATAGACATCAATGAGGAGAGCCGGCTGAAAAAAAGTCTAACACCTGCAATAAAGGAGCGTAAAGCTCCGTAACGCAGCCCCACTGATTCCTATGGGGAAAGTAAATGTATGTTTACATCTAACACCCTAACATAAACCCCGAGTCTAAACACCCCTAATCTTACACTTATTAGCCCCTAATCTGCTGCCCCCGACATCGCTGACACCTACATTATACTTATTAACCCCTAATCTGCCGCCCCCGACATCGCCGACACCTATATACAGTTATTAACCCCTAAACTGCCGCCTTCAATGTCACGCTACCTACCTACACTTATTAACCCCTAATATGCCGTCCCTAACATCGCCGACACCTACATTACACTTATTAACCCCTAATCTGCCCCCCCGACATCGCTGCCACCTACCTACACTTATTAACCCCTAATCTGCCCCCCCGACATCGCTGCCACCTACCTACACTTATTAACCCCTAATCTGCCCCCCCGACATCGCTGCCACCTACCTACACTTATTAACCCCTAATCTGCCCCCCCGACATCGCTGCCACCTACCTACACTTATTAACCCCTAATCTGCCACCCCCAATGTCACCGCCACCTACATTACACTTATTAAACCCTAATCTGCCGCCCTCGACATCGCTGATGCCTATATACAGTTATTTACCCCTAATCTGCCGCCCCCAATGTCACCGTCACCTACCTACACTTATTAACCCCTAATCTGCTGCCCCTAACATCGCCGACACCTACATTACACTTATTAACCCCTAAACTGCCCCCCCCCCGACATCGCTGCCACCTACCTACACTTATTAACCCCTAATCTGCCACCCCTAACATCGCCGACACCTACATTACACTTATTAACCCCTAATCTGCCGCCCCTGACATCACTGCCACCTACCTTCACTTATTAACCCCTAATCTGCCACCCCTAACATCGCCGACACCTACATTACACTTATTAACCCCTAATCTGCCGCCCCTGACATCACTGCCAGCTACCTTCACTTATTAACCCCTAATCTGCCGCCCCCAACGTCGCCACCACTATACTAAAGGTATTAGCCCCTAAACCTAACCCTAACACCCACTAACTTTAATGTAATTAAAATAAATCTAAATAAAAATTACTATCATTAACTAAATAATTCCTATTTAAAACTAAATACTTACCTATAAAATAAACCCTAAGCTAGCTACAATATAACTAATAGTTACATTGTAGCTAGCTTAGGTTTTATTTTTATTTCACAGCTAAGTTTGTATTTATTTTTTAACTAGATAGACTAGTTATTAACTATTTACTAGCTACCTAGTTCAAATAAATACAAATTTACCTGTAAAATAAAACCTTACCTGGGTTACACTACAATTAAATAAATTATATTAATTAAATACAATTAACTAAATTACAAAAACAAACAAACACTAAATTACATAAAATAAAAAACAAATGATCAAATATTTAAACTAATTACACCTAATCTAATAGCCCTATCAAAATAAAAAAGCCCCCCCAAAAAATAAAAAACCCTAGCCTAAACTAAACTGCCAATAGCCCTTAAAAGGGCCTTTTGCGGGCCATTGCCCCAAAGAAATCAGCTCTTTTACCTGTAAAAAAGAATACAAACAACCCCCCAACAGTAAAACCCACCACCCACACAACAAAACCCCACAAATAAAATTCTATCTAAATAAACCTAAGTTCCCCATTGCCCTGAAAAGGGCATTTGGATGGGCATTGACCTTAAAAGGGCATTTAGCTCTTTTTCTGCCCAAACCCTAATCTAAAAATAAAACCCAACCAATAAACCCTTAAAACACCTAACACTAACCCCGAAGATCCACTTACAGTTTTTGAAGACCCGACATCCATCCTCAACGAAGCGGCAGAAGTCTTCATCCAAGCGGGCAGAAGTCCTCAACGAAGCCAGGAGAAGTCTTCATCCAAGCCGAAAGAAGTTGTCCTCCAGACGGGCAGAAGTCTTCATCCAGACGACATCTTTATTTCGATAGAATTTTATTTGGGGGGTTTGGTTGTGTGGGTGGCAGGTTTTACTGTTGGGAGTTGTTTGTATTTTTTTTACAGGTAAAAGAGCTGATTTCTTTGGGGCAATGCCCCGCAAAAGGCCCTTTTAAGGGCTATTGGCAGTTTAGTTTAGGCTAGGGTTTTTTTTTATTTTGGGGGGGCTTTTTTATTTTGATATGGCTATTAGATTAGGTGTAATTAGTTTAAATATTTGATCATTTGTTTTTTAATTTGCGTAATTTAGTGTGTTTTTTTTGTAATTTAGTTAATTGTATTTAAAATAAATACAAACTTAGCTGTGAAATAAAAATAAAACCTAAGATAGCTAAAATGTAACTATTAGTTATATTGTAGCTAGCTTAGGGTTTATTTTACAAGTAAGTATTTAGTCTTAAATAGGAATTATTTAATTAATGATAGTATTTTTTTTATTAGATTTATTTTAATTATATTAAAGTTAGTGGGTGTTAGGGTTAGACTTAGGGTTAGGTTTAGGGGTTTATAATTTTAGTATAGTGGTGGCGATTTTGGGGGCAGCAGATTAGGGGTTAATAACAGTAATGTAGGTTGCGGCGATGTTAGGGACAGCAGATTAGGGGTTAATAATATTTAACTAGTGTTTGCGATGCGGGAGTGCGGCGGTTTAGGGGTTAATATGTTTATTATAGTGGCGGCGATGTCCGGAGCAGCAGATTAGGGGTTAATAATTTTAGTGTTTGCGATGAGGAAGGGCCTCGGTTTAGGGGTTAATAGGTAGTTTATGGGTGTTAGTGTACTTTTTCGCACTGACTTACAGTTTACGGTATTGGCTGTACCATTCACTTTTTGGCCTCCCAGGCAGACTCGTAATACCGGCGCTATGGAAGTCCCATTGAAAAAGGACTTTTGGAAAGCTGCGGTAGTTACGTTGCGTTACGGCCATAAAACCTGCAAAACTCGTAATACCAGCGGTAGTGAAAAAGAGCCTTAACGCTGCTTTTTCACTCATACCGCAAAACTCGTCATCTAACCGAGTGTTAATTTTATAATTATAATTTATTTAAAAATTACATGAAAGTATAGTTTTTCCTATCCCTTTATTCAATCAGTATGGCTAAATTATACTACTAGTAATTTACATGCTTGCTTTGGAGTGGTGGGGCTATTTAATTCATAATTACGCTTAGCTATGCTTCAAAGTGTTCCTGGAAAATGTTTTCAAATGTTAGTAACTATGTCAAACCTGTCCTCAGATCTCCCTAACAGATCAGATTTTTAGGATTACCTTGTGTGAGAGCAGGTTATTATTATTATCATTTATTTATAAAGCGCCAGCAGATTACGCAGCGCTATACAAAGAATAAAAAAAACATTACAGGGATACAGTAATACACAAACAAGTACAGTAGGGGTAAATAACAGTTGTAGGTGCAATAATTCATTTATACGCAAGGAGAGGAATGCCCTGCCCTTGAGCACAATCAGTAATAGTTCACTTTAAACAGGTAGAGAGGCTATCAAGCTTACAATCTAAAGGAGAGGGAATGGACACAGAAGGTAAGGGAAAAAGGAAATATGTCTGATATAAGGCAGAGTGAACTGAGAGTGAGTGATGACATGGGGGGAGTGTGTGGTGACTGAACAAGTGAGGTTTAGAAAAGTGTAAAAGAATGTGGTAAAATGTCAGTACAAAGGCTGTGAGTCTGAAGTGGTTTCTCTATACTGGATTATTAGTGACAGCTGCACATAATTACAGTTAGAAGGTGTGTGTATATATTAAGGTAAACAATAGGGTGGGTAGTGATGGAAAGAAATTGGAGGGCTAGTGCTTGCAAATCTGGAGTCTGATGTTAGGTGTCAGGCTTGTAAAATGTCTTTGCAAATCTGGAGTCTGATGTTAGGTGTGAGGCTGTGGAAAGAGAAAGGAGGGTAAAGATGGGATGAGGGGTTTGAGACACAGCAGAGGGGGAGAAAAAGTTTGGAAACAAAGATTGGAGACAAAGATTGGAGAAAAAAAGATTAGATAGCCCAACAGAAATAAGAAACAATTGTACTCAGTATCTTGATTGGAGAGAGTCCAGTCAGGTGAATTACCTTGTAAAATGTCTTTGCAAATCTGGAGTCTGATGTTAGGTGTGAGGCTTGTAAAATGTCTTTGCAAATCTGGAGTCTTATGTTAGGTGTGGGTGGTGGTGGGAAGGGATTGGAGTGCTAGTGCTTGCAAATCTGGAGTCTAATGTTAGGTGTGAGGCTTGTAAAATGTCTTTGCAAATCTGGAGTCTGATGTTAGGTGTGAGGCTTGTAAAATGTCTTTGCAAATCTGGAGTCTTATGTTAGGTGTGGGTGGTGGTGGGAAGGGATTGGAGGGCTAGTGCTTGCAAATCTGGAGTCTAATGTTAGGTGTGAGGCTTGTAAAATGTCTTTGCAAATTTGTCTTTGGTTATTTCAAATGTTAGGAGGTATGCATATTTTTTTTTAACATTTTTTTCACACACTTTTCCCTGATCTTTGTGCCTTACCATCTTCTTTTGTGAGAAATCATTTTTTGGTAATAATCAGCAGGGGTAAAACAATAATGTTTGAAACCTAAATGTTATGCAAATTATTGTTTAGCAGATCCCATAGATGTTATTGTAAGATGATAATAGTAAACTGCTAAGCAAAATAAAAAGTACTATGTGAACTGCAGAGAGATTTTAACCATTAAAAAAGGGGGGAGGAGAACACTAAAGTCTAATGAAAAAATATTGAGTAAGATAAACAGGATTGTTACGGTACCAACAGTGTACCAAGGGTTAATACCCGGGAACAACGTCCTGCATAGGGAATCAGCAATTCACAAACCAGCCAGTTTTCAGGTTTAAACAGAATATCTGCTTTATTTGAAGGCAGCACACAGATTTATACACCCTCGCTTCAGGTTACAAAGGGCATTGGTTTAACAGTAAAGCAAACATATGAACAATGCATCAAACAATTGTCTATTCACAGGTAAAACAGATTAACATATTAAGTTAATTAACTAGGGAAGAACGTTTACTCAGACAATCTGATGTTGGGCAGTCTAGTTAACATAATCACACAAGGACACAATCAGTTTACCCAGACAGACTCCTGAGACACAATCAGATCTTAAACATACATAGAATACATCTTATTACAGAATATAGGAACAGTTCTTATTAGCTATAAAGTCTTTTATGCCCACTTTGCTTATAGAGTCACAATTGCTCCCACAAGGGGCACTCACACCCTGTACCCATCCTGTATTTATGGATACAGGGTGACATAGACATAAGACAGAGGTATGAAAGTACATGGGGTGTCCAGCATATAAAATTCCATATTTCCATGCAGTCTCTGGGTATCCTTAAGCCCATGTACCTCCAGCCCAAAGAATGTTCCATAACAGGCCCTCCAATGTACAGTGGCGAGATTGGTTTTGTCACATCTCTCCCCTTTTCCAAACAGACTAACAGGGTATCTGACCTCCTGCCGGTCAGTGCCCTGGTTAGTCCAGCAACCCACCCATAAAACACAATTAGTAGTACAGCCCACCCACAATAAATGGTTACTACACCTGAGTACGGGGAAAACTTGTCCATGTCCAGGTGCCTCACCACAGCTGTGTGGGGGACTGGTACGCTGAATTGGTGGGTTGCGAGGTGGGCAGAGACCAGCTGTACTCTGCCCGGGCGCCAGCACTACCATGGAAGTAGCCTGGTGGGAGCCTGGTTGCTGGAGGGGAAGACCGACTGTCTCCCCTTCGGATACATAGCTGTGCTGCTGGAGGGGGAGACCAATCGTCTCCCCTTTGGCTAAACAGCCGTGTTGCTGGGGGACAGGACCATCAAACTCCTCTCCCTCTGGTTTGTCATGCTCGGCTGTCCAGGGTATATACTGTGGCATATACCACCAGAGCGCCTGGTAGGCATGTCAGTTTGCTGGGACAATCCATCTGTATTCCCGTTATGAGAGAGAATTCCTGTCCATACAAACAAGGGTTCAAATTCCTCAGTGCCCAGACCAGGGCCAAACAGTCCTTCAAAATCCCATCAGCTTCTTTACGAGTTTTCTGTACCTGCTCTTTATAGGTATCCACAATCCCTTCATACTGACATAGGGTGCCCTTGAGTTGCTGCACCTCACTATGAGCCAGCGTCAGCTTCTCCTCCAGTGTCACTAAGTTTGTCTTTAATGTTTCATGTTCCACTCTCAAGCTGGTGTTTTCTGCAGTCTGTCGGTGCAGCTTGTCTAGCAGAGATTCCTGTTCTAAACGTGCTTTTTCCTCTGCGCTCCTCTTCTCCTTCATCAGCGCATTGTAACGGGACCTCCACATATCAATAGCGGATAGAGATTTACTGAGCTCAGCGTCCTGGGGCTTAGCAGCAGGTGGGTCAGTCTCTGCTGCACGGATCTGGGCACGGGTAGTCACAGAGTTAACATCAGCGGGACCCATAGGAGCGTAGGCAGAAACAAGGGGGGCCAAGTCATTTCCAAGAAGAACATCAGCAGGTAAGTCCTTCTTGACCCCCACATTCACAGGTCTAGCGCCCACTCCCCAATCCAAATGTACCCTGGCAACAGGTAGGCTGAACACATCGCCCCCTGCTACCCTCACAGCCACAGTGTCTCCAGTGTACTGTTTCTCAGACACCAAGTTCTTTTGAAGCAAGGTCATGGTAGCACCAGTATCCCGTAGACCACTGACCTTCTTCCCATTCACTTTAACCAGTTGCCGGTTATTCCGGTGGGCAGCTTGCACAAGGTCTGTCTCATGTAGGATGCTCCAGCATTCTTGCGCCTCTACGTAGCGGGCCGCAGGCTGAGGATTTCGTGGGATTCCGCCGGCGGGTCTTCTCCAGGACTGCGCTTGGTTCGCTGCGTTTAGGGGACACTCTGGTCTTTTGTGCCCTAGTTGCTTACATCTAAAGCACCGAATAGGTTGTGAGTAGCCCCGCGAATTGAACAGGGCTCTCTGAGGGTAGTTCGTGGCCGGAGGCCGTGTGGTATAGCGGTGCGCCGGGGTTTGGTAACTGGCAGCTGCTGGGGTGACTGGGGGTCTGTACTCCACTCTAGCAGGGGGCTTAGTGGTAGCAATGTCCAGTTTGCGGGCATCCGTATACTCATCTGCCAAGCGAGCCGCTTCCTGCAGGGTGGAGGGTTTACGGTCCCGAACCCACTCTCGAACTCCTGCGGGTAATTTGTCGAAGCAATGTTCCAACAGGAATAGCTGCAGCACCTCTTCCCCAGATATGGCTTGGCACCCCGCTATCCAGTGAGCTGCTGTGCGGTGCACCTTACATGCCCACTCAAGGTAGGAATCTCCAGCTAATTTAACAGTGTCTCTGAACCGTCTCCGGTATGCCTCCGGTGTAACTGCATACCTGGAGAGCAGAGCCTCTTTTACAGTATTATAATCCCTGACTTCCTCATCTGGAATGGCCCGAAAAGCCTCTCTGGCCCGGCCGGATAATTTTCCAGATAATATCGTGACCCAGTCCTCTGCGGGTACCTTGTGTAGTGCACATTGCCTCTCAAAATCCGCAAGGTACCCATCAATCTCTCCTTCTGTTTCCAGGAAGTTTTTAAAAGCTGCAAAATTTACTTTTCTCTTTTCCATCTTAGTCAGTATTGTAATAATCCCCCTCTTCCTGAGGTTACTGGCTTGTGTAGTTGCTCTTCTGGGCGATAAGGTTCATTCCGTCGCTGCCACCAATGTTACGGTACCAACAGTGTACCAAGGGTTAATACCCGGGAACAACGTCCTGCATAGGGAATCAGCAATTCACAAACCAGCCAGTTTTCAGGTTTAAACAGAATATCTGCTTTATTTGAAGGCAGCACACAGATTTATACACCCTCGCTTCAGGTTACAAAGGGCATTGGTTTAACAGTAAAGCAAACATATGAACAATGCATCAAACAATTGTCTATTCACAGGTAAAACAGATTAACATATTAAGTTAATTAACTAGGGAAGAACGTTTACTCAGACAATCTGATGTTGGGCAGTCTAGTTAACATAATCACACAAGGACACAATCAGTTTACCCAGACAGACTCCTGAGACACAATCAGATCTTAAACATACATAGAATACATCTTATTACAGAATATAGGAACAGTTCTTATTAGCTATAAAGTCTTTTATGCCCACTTTGCTTATAGAGTCACAATTGCTCCCACAAGGGGCACTCACACCCTGTACCCATCCTGTATTTATGGATACAGGGTGACATAGACATAAGACAGAGGTATGAAAGTACATGGGGTGTCCAGCATATAAAATTCCATATTTCCATGCAGTCTCTGGGTATCCTTAAGCCCATGTACCTCCAGCCCAAAGAATGTTCCATAACAGGCC